>NW_028261382.1:99078952-99161452 GCF_051295495.1 Thamnophis sirtalis | reverse complement strand
TGAGTCGTAATTACTTGTTGGGCATGGCGCTATGGCATGATGGACAGCTCCTTCGCAAGCAGAGGTTGCTTCTTCAAGCACAGGAGGGATACGACAGAGATTTTCATTTCTGTTTGCACCCCCCCGTGGGACCCCTGGCTGGTTTTGCTGCCGAATGGCCGCAGTGATTTGGTGGCGGCAAAAGGTTTTCACCCTCTTCCCAGAGTCCGTTGGGCGCGGGGGAATTTGTGCCTTGGTCTTCGCTCGCCCTCTAATGGCTGACCTTAGCTTGGCATGGCTCAGCATGGTGGAGGAGGCAGTTCTTTCTTCCCCCCCCCCCAAGACCCTCTTGAGGTCCTCCTTTTGGAAGCGGAGTGGGCTTGCAATCTTCTTTTGACGGGATGAAGCCGAAAGAGATTCTTCTCTCCCTCCTGTTGGCATTTTTGCCCTGCGTGAAGAAAGCAGGATCTTTTTCCTTCAATAGATTTGGATTTGGATTTATTACATTTATATGCCGCCCTTTTCCCCGAAGGGGACTCAGGGCGGCTCACAATTCAATCAGGGAAAGGAGGTACAGACAGGGGGATAAAAAAGACGAGACATAACAATACAAAATTTTAAAACACACAACAACCACACCATTCGAGGAGGGGGGCAAAAACTCTTTAGCCCCAGGCCTGTCGGAACAGCCAGGTTTTAAGGGCTTTGCAGAAGGCCTGGAGGGAGGTGAGGGTTCGAATCTCCACGGGGAGCTCGTTCCAGAGGGTCAGAGCAGCCACAGAGAAGGCTCTCCTCCGGGTAGTCGCCAGTCGACACTGGCCGGCGGATGGAATTCGGAGGAGGCCTAATCTGTGGGATCTGATCGGTCTATTGGAGGTAATTGGCAGCAGGCGGTCTCTCAAGTAATGCATGGGCAAACAATAGATACAAACTCAAGGTTTAACCGCTCCAAACTCGATTGCAGAAAATACGACTTCAGCAAGAGAGTGGTCAACGCCTGGAAGGCTCTACCCGACTCCATTGTTCACCTTCAATCTCAAACTGTCTAGCGTGGACCTCACCCCATTCCTAAGAGGTCCGTAAAGGGGGCGCGCATAAGCGCACCAGCGTGCCTTCCGTCCCCTGTCCTACCGTCCTCATCTATTTCCTTTGTCCATGTCCATACCTATACCTGTTATCTTGTGCATGTTTCACAAGGTAACTAACTAAATAAAATAAATAAACCTGTTGCTGGCACCTTCGCCTTTCCCAGTGCTGTGGGGTATTATTAGCAGAGCACTCCGCAGCTGTCTGCCTCTGACTTAGCAGGAGGGGAAGAGCAAACTTCTTCAGATCAGAGAGGAATCAATTCATGATGCTCTGTATGAAGCTGTTCCTCATGTTTGTCCTAAATCTCTGGTGAGACAGCCACATTGGAGCCGAGGTGGCGCAGTGGTTAGGGTGCAGCACTGCAGGCCACTTCAGCTGACTGTTATCTGCAGTTCAGCGGTTCTAATCTCACCGGCTCAAGGTTGACTCAGCCTTCCGTCCTTCCGAGGTGGGTAAAATGAGGACCTGGATTGTTGGGGGCGATATGCTGACTTTGTAAACCGCTTAGAGAGGCCTGAAAGCCCTATGAAGCGGTATATAAGTCTAACTGCTATTGCTATTGCTATTGGAGGCCCTTACTGGCTTCTAGCACTATTTCTTAAAAACACACACACACACACCCTTTATCATCTTCTCCCTAACAGTTTACCCCAAGCTTAATGCTGCAAAAATAGTTCTGGTAGGCAGAAATAGAGAAACGTGGAATCAATTTACCGTAGTTAGAACGTAGGATGCCTTGTCTAAGGGGGTTCTCCACCCTCCAAGTCATGGTTGTCCCAAAGCTGCTTTTTTTCCCCAAATGGCAATTGGACTTTCCTTTCCTTCAGTGGTTTGATTCCTTGAAGGACCCCTAGATGTTCACGCTTGACCCATTTGGATTACTGAATCCAATGTAGCCAGATGCTGAGTCTCCTTAGGTCTTCCCTCCTTTCTGACCAAGGAAGGTTTGTTCTGTAGGCACCTTGAGTTTGACATGAGTTCAATAGCAATAGCAGACTTATATACCGCTTCATAGGGCTTTCAGCCCTCTCTAAGCGGTTTACAGACTCAGCATATCACCCCCAACAACAATCCGGGTCCTCATTTCACCCACCTCGGAAGGATGGAAGGCTGAGTCAACCTTGAGCCGGTGAGATTTGAACCGCCGAACTGCAGATAGCAGTCAGCTGAAGTAGCCTGCAGTACTGCACCCCTAACCACTGCACCACCTCAGCTCTTTCTTTGAAAACATTTCCCTTCTCATCCAAGAAGCTTCTTCAGTTCCAGACAGATTGCAGTGTCCCCTTTGCTGAGATGCTTTCGCCCCATTGGATTTTGGAAGAGCGCTTTTAAGGGTGGGAGCCGAGGTGGCGCAGTGGGTAGAGTGCAGTACTGCAGGCCACTTCAGCTGACTGCTAGTTCAGCAGTTCAGTGGTTCAAATCTCACCGGCTCAGGGTTGACTCAGCCTTCCATCCTTCCGAGGTGGGTAAAATGAGGACCCAGATTGTTGTTGGGGGCAATATGCTGACTCTGTAAACCGCTTAGAGGGGGCTGAAAGGCCTATGAAGCGGTATATAAGTCTACTGCTATTGCTATTGCTATTGATTATTATTTCTTTAAAGTCATTTTATGACTCTCCCCATTTGGAGCCTCACGTCGAGGCGAGAGGGGAAGTCGGAAAGCCAAGGAAACTGAAAGGAGAAATTAACGAGCTTGTAATTGAAACCCAGGGTCTTGCATGGTTTAAGGAGAATGATATATGCTGAGCTGGACCAAGGCTCTGGGGGGGAAGTCTGTTCCTGGACCGGCACAGGAAGGTCTGTTTATCCACAACGTTGTCCTTCTTGACCGTTACAACATGCCTTTATTGGTAGAACAATTAAGACCGAGTTTTCCCCGGAGGAAGATTGTGGCTGAAGGTCGGCGTTAATAATTTAAGGTAAAAGTGGTTTCCTTTGCAATCAAGCAAAGGCAGCTTTTTTCTCTCTCCACGGAATTGACTCTCTAGCTGAGCGTCCCACCTTCTGGAAAAGAGGAGGGGAGGGGGCTGCAAATGGGTGTCTTACCGCACCTAGAAGATTACAGTTTTGCATGCATCATATGAATACTTGAAAAGGAATGGTAATTAGGTGCGCTGAGGGTTGATTTTCTAAGACGGTCAGCCGGGGCATGGCTGTTTTCATTGCCCCATCCAGATAAGTGCCCCTGGGATCACAGGATTTGTTATTCCTGTAGCTTGGATGTGAAGCTATATTTTTTTTTAATGTAATGCTATATGTACGTATTGAAGGGACGCAGTGGCTCAGTGGCTAAGACACTGAGCTCGTCAATCAGAAACGACAGCAGTGATGGCTAACCTTTTTGTCGAGGCGTGCCAAAAGCATGGGGAGTGTGAAGAGGGGGGTCACACATGTATGTGCCCACACCCACGACGCAAAGACAACCAGGGCCTGGAGGGCTGAGAATCTCCATAGATGATCATTCGGCCAGAGGGGGGGTTGCTGCCAGTTCGGCCAAACCGGTAGTGGAATTCAGGCCTGGGTCGCGGAACCGGCAGCAACCCAGGCCAGACACACACCCCCGCCCCCGGAAATGCTTCTCTTGCCGCCGCTGACATCGCCGCCGTTTCGGATTTTAGTGACTTCTCATGCGCAGTTCTCTGTAAATTGTTCTGCACAAGAGCAAAGAACAATGTACATTGAACAGCGCACGCAGGCGTAACATGCGTCTGATGCGCGCACGGGTTGCAGACCGGTAGTAAAACCGTCAGCAACCCACCCCTGCATTCAGCCACTGCCCCAACTCATCTACCGTGGCCCTAGAGGATGAAAGAAACTGTTCAGTGCCACAGGTTTTCTTAGTTGTGCTTGCAAATTATTGGGGGGGGGCAGCTTTCTTTTTTCTTTTATTACATAGACAACACATACCCACAACAATGAAAAGAAGAAGAAAAAACAGGAAAAAAAAAACCATCATCACATATAGCATGTCGTTTGGTTACAAGTGTTTTAGCATTTATCATTCTTATACATTTATTATTTCATTTAATAGGTTATAATAATACAGTTTGGGTTACTTTATTTACCATCCCTTCCTCCTGTTATAACACCACCTTCTTTTCCCTTTCTTTCCTCCCTTCCTCCCTTCTCCACCTTCTTCCTTCCTGCTCTCCCTTCCCTTCCTTCTTCCTGTACCTTTCTCCTATTCCTGCTCTTCCTCGTCCCCTTCCTACCCTCTCTCCTCCTCCTTTCCATCCTCCTCTCCTTACCTCTTTCTTTCCACTCTCTCTCCCTTCTCTACTTTCTTCCTTCCTCCTCTCCTTCCCCTTCCTTCTTCCTGTACCTTTCTCCTATTCCTGCTCTTCCTCATCCCCTTCCTACCCTCTCTCCTCCTCTTTCTCTCCTTTCCATCCTCCTCTCCTTACCTCTTTCTTTCCACTCTCTCTCCCTTCTCTACTTTCTTCCTTCCTCCTCTCCTTCCCCTTCCTTCTTCCTGTACCTTTCTCCTATTCCTGCTCTTCCTCATCCCCTTCCCTACCCTCTCTCCTCCTCTTTCTCTTCTTTCCATCCTCCTCTCCTTACCTCTTTCTTTTCACCCTTTGCTTTCTGAGCAAAGAATCCACTTGTTTCACTGTAGCTGATTGCAAAGCAAAATAACCTCTTTTTGGAAAAGGTGTGTGTGTGTGTGTATCAAGTGGCTATGGGCTCATGGCTTTTACTCTTTAATTCACTGCTATGAATTAGCTACTGCGTGTCTTCACAGATCATTGGTTTTTAGCGGATCCATCAATTACCCAACAATGGGAACCAAGAATAAACAGTAAGTGGGCTGAAAATTAGCCACAGCTCTTAAAACAGTAGTTACGACTTCCGAAAGCACAACACGGAATCGCCATTTGCTCTTCGATGACTTAGAGGCGGATGCGATGAAGTGCTTTAACAGATCAGCCCAGAGGAACCGCAGCGGCCCAGAGAACTCGGTTGGGTCACCTCCCGCCTTGTTTCATACAACCTTCTGACTCCCGACACCTGCGAAAAGCGAAAAGGTGGACCAAGGCAGCCAGTCTGGTCTAGTGCTTAAGGCAATGAGCTGGAAAGGAAAGGACCGTGAGTTCAAGTCCCCGCCTTGGCCATGAAAGCCAACTGGATGATGTCATCTCTCTCTGTCTCTCTGTCTCTGTCTTTCTCTCACTCTCTCAGCCCAACTCACCTCACAGGATTGTTGCTCTGAGGAAAATAGGAGAAAGAAGGAGAATTGGGTATGTTCACCAGCTTGGCTTATTTATAAATAATGATGATGATGATGATGATGATGATGATGATGATGATGATGATGATGATGATGGGAAAAAATCTACTGAAGGCCCAACTGACAAAACAAGAATAAAGAAAAGATGTGATAAAATCAAGAATGGAGAGTTGGCAGAACAAAGCACTGCATGGCCAATTTCTGGAAAAAATAAAAGATAAAGTGGACAGTGAACAAACTTGGTTATGGTTAACAACAGGTACATTAAAGAAAGAAACAGAGTCACTAATCCTGGCTGCGCAAGAACAAGCTATCCGCACAAATGCCATTAAGGCCAAAATCGAAAAATCTTCTGGTGATGCCAAATGCATAATACACCAGACATCACACTGGTTGAGAAAAACAAGGTCACAATCATAGACATCGCAATACCAGGTGATAGCAGGGTCGCCGAGAAGGAACATGAAAAAAATCGCAAAATACCAGGACTTAAAAATCGAAATTCAACGATTATGGCACAAACCAGCAGTGGTAATTCCAGTGGTAATTGGCACACTGGGTGCTATTCCAAAAGCACTGGAATTACATTTAAAACAGTTAAAAATTGACAAAATCACCATCAGTCAAATGCAAAAGGCCACACTGCTTGGATCTGCACGCATATTAGGAAAATATGTTATGACGTCCTAGGCCCCTGGGTGGGGCCCGACTAGTAACCAATGCCAAATCCGGCGAAACAACTGGCCGCTGTGATACAATTGTATAATAATGGCAAGATCTATATAAATAAAAGATAATAAATTTAACAGATTAACAGAATTGGGACCTCTTAGGTCATCTAGTCCAAGCCTAAACTCAAGCAGGAGACTACACCATTTCTGGCAGATGGCAGCCCAGTCTCCTCTTGAAAGTCTCCAGTGATTAAGCTCAAACGCAAATAAATGAGTTGGAGAGACTAAGGTAAAGGTTCCCCTCGCACATAGGTGCTAGTCGTTCCTAACTCTAGGGGGCGGTGCTCATCTTCATTTCAAAGCCGAAGAGCCAGTGCTGTCCGAAGACGTCTCTGTGGCCATGTGGCCAGCATGACTCAACGCCAAAGATGCTCAGAACGCTGTTCCCTTCCCACCAAAGGTGGTCCCTATAGTTCTACTTGCATTTTTTATATGATTTCGAAATGCTAGGTTGGCAGAAGCTGGGATAAGTAACGGGAGCTCACTCCGTTACACGGCACTAGGGATTCGAACCGCCGAACTGTCGATCTTCTGATCAACAAGCTCAGCGTCTTAGCCGCTGAGCCACCGCTTCCCTTGCGGAGACAACAGCTCCCATAATTCTCAACCGGCATGTCTTTGGCAGAACGTGCCAGCCTATAAATGGCCATTTATCCATTGGGAGCAGCTCTTATCGCAGCCTCCCCTTCACGGTTCCTGAGTCTCCGTGGCCTTGCCAGGCCCATTAAGGGTGAAACTGATGGCTTCCGTCCCCTCTTTCCTCCCTTCTTTGCAGAAGACTCACAAGCGAAGCCGTCACCGATTAGCTGTCCTTTCTTCTCCTCCTACATGCAGTGAGAAATGAGGGGATTTGGGTAAAATCAGCAAGAACAGTTAAATATTCACACACCGCTTCTAGCAACAGTTTTGCTTAGACACGCAATTCACTGGCTTTTAGCTTAACCATCACCAATTTCATGCATCGCCCATGTCAAAATCTACCCAACCCAACCCCAATGTAGCATAGAATAGGGGGGTCTCCAACCTTGGCAACTTTAAGCCTGGCAGACGTCAACTCCCAGAATTCCCTAGCCAGCTGGGAATTCTGGGAGTTGACATCCGCCAGGCTTAAAGTTTGCCAAGGTTGGAGACCCCTGGTGTAGAAGGCATGGTTGATTGGTGTCTGAGATATATATTTTTGATTTGATTTTTTGATTTTATTGACATTTGTTGGCCGCCCTTTTCCCTGAGGGGACTCAGGGCGGCTCACATAAAATCAAGGGAGGGGGGGAAGAACACACAGTAACATAGACACATATAATAAAAGCAATAAACAACATTCATTCATCATTCGGGAGGGGCAACTATCCTTGTCCCCAGGCCTGACGGGCTAGCCAGTTCTTGAGGGCTGTGCGGAAGGCCTGGACGGTGGTGAGGGTACGAATCCCCACGGGGAGTTCGTTCCAAAGGGTCGGGGCTACTACCGAGAAGGCCCTCCTCCTTGTAGTTGCCAGCCGACACTGGCTGGCCGATGGAATACGGAGGAGGCCCAATCTGTGTGATCTAATTGGTCGCAGGGAGGTGATTTGCAGGAGGCGGTCTCTCAAGTATCCAGATCCACTACCATGTAGGGCTTTATGGGTGACTAATAGCACCTTGAAGCGCATCCGGAGAGTGACAGGTAGCCAGCGCAGCTCGCGGAGGATAGGTGTTATGTGGGTGAACCGCGGTGCACCCACAATCACTCGCGCGGCCGCGTTCTGTACTAGCTGAAGTCGCCGGATGCTCTTCAAGGGCAGCCCCATGCCCATCCTTTGGTTATATTTCATTTTGAAAGGAAAGGAAGAATGTGCCCTTCATTTAGGAAATTAAACCGTTGGGTTTAATTCCAAGACTACCTAAGTTGCTAGATTCCCTGAAAACTAACTGCAGGACTGATGGAAGTTTATGCTTGAAACCATCTCAACTCTTCTAGAATCTTTGGGTTGGTGTGAAGCGAATACGGGTTGGCAAACGCAACGTGGCTTCTTTCAGAATGGAACGGTGTTTGAACAGCGTATTTCCATCCGGGGCATGACAAGCTCTCCCCCAATTTTTCAGTCATAAGTAAAACAATCCAAGATGGCTCACGGCCTTCTCCCAAGAGACAGGTTGAGGGACGGTTTTCTAACGTGTGACGGGTTTTCTCCAAATGTTGTGTAAGATTTTAAACCCATCGTTTGGCTTTGATCAGTTAGCAAGAAAATCGTCTGACTGTTGAAATGTGTATGTATGTATGTATGTATGTATGTATGTATGTATGTATGTATGTATGTATGTATAGATAGACAGATAGACAGACAGATGATAGATAGATAAATAGATAGATAGATAGATAGATAGATAGATAGATAGATAGATAGATAGATAGATAGATAGATGAATGAACCTCACTATGCTCAAGGTTGACTCAGCCTTCCATCCTTCTGAGGTGGGTGAAATTTAGGACCCAGATTGTTGGGGGCAATTAGAGTGACTCTGTAAACTGTTTAGAGAAGAGGTATATAAGTCTAATTGCTGTTGCTATTGCTATAATAACTTTATCTGTATATCTATCATTTATATCTATCTATCTATCTATCTATCTATCTATCTATCTATCTATCTATCTGTGTCTGTCTGTCTGTCTGTCTGTCTATCTATCATCTATCTATGTCTCTGTCTGTCTATCTATCATCTATCTATGTCTCTGTCTGTCTGTCTGTCTATCATCTATCTATGTCTCTATCTATCTATCTATCTATCTATCTATCTATCTATCTATCATCTATCTATCTATCATCTATCTATGTCTCTCGGTCTCTGTCTGTCTGTCTGTCTCTCTATGTCTGTCTGTCTATCATCTATCTATGTATGTCTCTGTCTATCTCTGTCTGTCTGTCTGTCTATCTATCTATCATCTATCTATCTATCTATCTATCTATCTATCTATCTATCTATCTATCTATCTATCTATCTATCTATCTATCTATCTATCTGTGTCTGTCTGTCTATCTGTCTATCTATCTATCATCTATCTATGTCTCTATGTCTCTATCTATC
Source organism: Thamnophis sirtalis (assembly GCF_051295495.1). NCBI lineage: Eukaryota > Metazoa > Chordata > Lepidosauria > Squamata > Natricidae > Thamnophis > Thamnophis sirtalis. The sequence goes on along the minus strand of NW_028261382.1, from coordinate 99,152,365 downwards.
TATCTATCTATCTATCTATCTATCATTTATCTATGTCTCTGTTTGTCTGTCTGTCTATCATCTATCTATGTCTCTGTCTGTCTATCTATGTCTGTCTTTCTGTCTATCATCTATCTACGTCTCTATCTATCTATCTATCTATCATCTATCTATGTCTCTATGTCTCTATCTATCTATCTATCTATCTATCATCTATCTATATCTCTCGGTCTTTGTCTGTCTGTCTGTCTGTCTCTCTCTCTCTCTCTATGTCTGTCTGTCTATCATCTATCTATGTATGTCTCTGTCTGTCTCTATCTATCTATCTGTCTCTCTATCTATCCATCCATCCATCCATCTATCTATCCACACACACACACACACACACATGCATACGCACAAATGGTTCTGCATGATTCCCCCCCCCACCCCCACCAGCCCTTTGTCAGGGAGCTCTTTGGTCTGGCAAATTGCCTAAGATATAAAAAAAGTATGTCAACAACGGAGCCTCAGAAGTGGAGCCTCTATCTGATCTGCTCCATCTCCCAGAATAGGCAATGGGAAATTGGCAGAGAAGAAGAGGGGGCTAGAACTCCCCCTGTTTACCTTAATGCATTTGTTTATTTTCATTGGGGAATGTGGGAGAACGTTCAACTCATGCCAGCTCCTAATCTGCAAGCCTAACTGGGCCAGAGCTGTGCCCTAAGGTTGCTTGGAACCGGGGTTTCCATGGCCGCCTTCAGCTACCTCACTGGCCAATGTTTGCCACCTTCCCCCTGGAGGCACAGCGTTTATCTAGAGCAGTGTTTCTCAACCTTGGCCACTTGAAGATGTCCGGGACTTCAACTCCCAGAATCCCCCAGCCAGCGAATGCTGGCTGGGGAATTCTGGGAGTTGAAGTCCGGACATCTTCAAGTGGCCAAGGTTGAGAAACACTGCTCTAGAGCTTGTGCAGTTGTTTGTGCAATGGTCTTGCGTCTGTATCATCTTTGGGAAGACGGTTGTTGGGTTTCTTCAGGCAGAAAACGATTAAACATTCCTCCCTGCCTTTTTTTCCTCCCAAGGAGGGGAGACGATTAGCTGGATTAGCTGGAACGAGGGCAGAGTAGACCATTAAATATGTAAAACTCCTTCTGCAGGTGGGAGCAGGATGTGAGGCTGTGCTTCTGTAAATCCAGATGTTTCTCCCTTTCTGTCTTCCCGGGGCTCACTCCGTAGGGCCAGGATAAGGGAGGAAGATTTGAACTATACTTTATTATCTATACTGGCAAAACAAGGACAACTCCGGCATCCCCCCCCCCCCCCCGATTTGTCTAGACGTTCAGCTGGTACAGCAAGGAGTGTCAGCTAAGGTAGATGCTGCCTGGAGAAGCCATCTGGATTGACAAAGGCAATTGTTTGTCCCCCCCCCCCCAAGCAATGACAAGGGACAGTGGAAAATAGCCTCTGTCTCAGCTGGCCCACTGCATTCCTGAGCACAGAGAAGGCCGGCTGGCTGGCTCGGGTCTCCTCTCCCAGCTCCATCCTCCAGCCCCAGAAAACAGATTCCAGTGGCCATATTGGTGAGACAGGAGAGGCGAGCAGATGGCAAATGCCTGGTCTAATCATTGTCTGGAAGTAATCAAAGATTACAAACCAGCTCCCCTTTCATCTAGACTCATGCATACATGCGGACTAGCGTGTTGTTTTCTGAAGTTCTACCGTTAATTGTTAATTATGGAATAATTGTATGATTAATATTGAGGAAATTCAATACTCTAGATTTTCATCCTTATCTTCCTTCCTTCCCTCCCTCCTTCCCTCTTTCTTTCTCTCTCCCTTCCTTCCTTCTTCCTTCCCTCCCTCTCTCCTTCTTTCTTTCTCTCTTCCTTCCTTTCTCTCTCTTTCTTCCTTCCTTCCTTCTTCCTTCCCTCCCTCTCTCCTTCTTTCTTTCTCTCTTCCTTCCTTTCTCTTTCTTTCTTCCTTCCTTCTTCCTTCCCCCCCTCTCCTTCTTTCTTTTTCTCTTCCTTCCTTTCTCTCTCTTTCTTTCTTCCTTCCTTCTTCCTTCCCTCCCTCTCTCCTTCTTTCGTTCTCTCTTCCTTTCTCTCTCTTCCTTCCTTTCTTCCTTCCTTCCTCTTTACTTCTTTTCTTCTTTCTTTTTGTAGCAGTTAGCAATAGCAGTTAGACTTATATACCGCTTCATAGGGCTTTCAGCCCTCTCTAAGCGGTTTACAGAGTCAGCATATCGCCCCCACAGTCTGGGTCCTCATTTCACCCACCTCGGAAGGATGGAAGGCTGAGTCAACCTTGAGCCGGTGAGATTTGAACCGCTGCTGATAACAGTCAGCTGAAGTGGCTTGCAGTACTGCACCCTAACCACTGCGCCACCTCGGCTCTTCCTTCCTTCCTTCCTTCCTTCCTTCCTTCCTTCCTTCCGTCCGTCCTTCCTTCCTTCCTTCCTTCCTTCCTTCCTTCCTTCCTTCCTTCCTTCCTTCCTTCCTTCCTTCCTTCCTTCCTTCCTTCCTTCCTTCTATGAAACAATGCAGCTGCTTGATTGGAGAAAGGACTTTCTTGACTTGAGATTATTCAGTCTCAGTTCTCTCAAGAACTCCTGGAACGTATGAAGCCCGATTTGGAGGGAGCTTCTTAAGTTTTGGTTATTTGGTGGAAAGCAGAGAAAGGATGAATTGGGTGCACCCATAACTGCATCAGAGCTCCAGTGAAAGCTCCGCCCTCAGTTTTAGCCTTGCCAAATGATGATCAAACCGTTATTAACAGGGCAGTCCTGGGCATTTACCCAGAAGTGCTAAGTCCTTAATGGCTCCCTTCCAAGTAAGCTTTCAACTTGCATCTACTTAGAGTCAGCAATCAGATGCATTTCTATTAAACATCCGTAGATTCTGTAGTTCTCATTAATAGGAATTAATATAAACCAATAATTTCCAGGGGCCTTGATTGCAACTAAATTGGGACACAACTCTACCCTGCTAATCATTGGGTGTGGGGTGGGGCGAAGTAGCAGTCCGAGGAAAATACTAATTTCCTATCCCACAGGTGGTTTTTCAAAAGGCCACCTGACCTTCTTGGTGGTTTTTTTTTTCTTGAAGATGTTTCATTTCTCATCCAAGAAGCTTCTTCAGTTCTTCTTCAGAAAACTGAAGAAGCTTCTTGGATGAGAAGCAATGAATCTTCAAGGAAAAACAAAGAATATAGCAATAGCAATAGCAGTAGACTTATATACCGCTTCATAGGCCTTTCAGGCCTCTCTAAGCAGTTTACAGAGAGTCAGCATATTGCCCCCAACAATCTGGGTCCTCATTTTACCCACCTCGGAAGGATGGAAGGCTGAGTCAACCCTGAGCCGGTGAGATTTGAACCACTGAACTGCTGATCTAGCAATAGCCTGCAGTGCTGCATTTAACCACTGCGCCACCTTGGCTCTTAATACCCTTCTTGCCTTCTGAAAAAGCACCTTTGGGACAACCATGACTCGGATGACTGAGAATCTCCATAGACCTTGATTTCATAGGTTGATTTCCCCCACTGCCATCTCACAGACACACACACACACACGCACGCACACACACACACATATACAGCAAGAGCGTGTTCAAACCAGGAGAAGAGCTGTTGTACCCTCAAAAGGTGGGAGAACATCTGCTCAGATCCAAGGAATAGGGGTGGAAGCTTCCCAGCTGAGGAACCACACATGGAGTGACAATTCAGTGGGCCCAGCTGAATGCAGAGAATAGAATAGAATAGAATTTTATTATTTGTATGCCGCCCTTCTCCGGGAGGACTCAGGGCGGCGAACAATTCAAAAGGGAAAAAGGGGAACATGAAAACGAAATACAAATAATAAAAATAGGCAACAGTCACACAACCATACATGTCGAGAGGGGAGGGAACTCATCACCCCCAAAGCCAGGTTTTGACGGCTTTTCAGAAGGCCTGGAGAGAGGTGAGGGTCCGAATCCCTGCGGGGACTTCATTCCAGAGGGCTGGAGCTGCCACAGAGAAGGCCCTCCCCCGGGTAGTAGCCAGGTGGCATTGGCTGGTAGATGGGCACCCGGAGGAGGCCAACCCTGTGAGATCTAATGGGTCTGTGGGAGGTAATTGGCAGCAGGCGGTCTCTCAAGTTCTGGAAGTGATTCTGGTTGCTGTGTCCCTCCAAAGAGGTACAGAATTTCCAAAAATACACTTTCCTGCCCCCCACTTTCAGGAATCTCTGAATGCCGTGTTGGAAATTCAGATTTCCACTGTGCAGATTCGGCATTTTGCTTTAGTTCCATAATTCGAAACCATCACTAAGGCATGATGGAGGCATGCAAGAGGGGCCAGCCAGTTTTTCTTGGCCCTGGGTATCATTCTGCCATCCCATGACGCCTGACAAAATATCGGAGGATGGCCACAAGAGGGAAGATCTTTAGATCTCTCCCAAGACTGTCCATCCGTCGTGGTACTGAAAACGAGGGAATTCCCTACTAAAGCCAGGTTTAATCCTGCAACTGGAAATGGAACTGACATTTCTGCAATATATTATTTGCTTTCTTTCTTTCTTGTTTGCGTATTCTTTCATGCATTCCTCGCTTTCTGTTGGATTTGATTAGTGGTGTGTGTCTGTCTGTCTGTCTGTTTTGTCACAGATGATGGCTCTCATGATTAAATGCAACATAGGCCCAGCACTTTCTTTGCAGAATAGACAAAATACTTAATTCTACCGGATGCCTCCCCGTTTAGTCCTCACCTGTCAGGGGGCTTAATTTAAGAACTATGCATGGAAAAATCTGAGCTCTCCAATTTTGTGAGGAATGCTCACTCCAGAGCATTGTTCCAGGTACATGAAAATCAATGCAGGGGGTGCTTCTCATTACTTGATGCCCTTTTAGGGAGGGTGTGGACCCATCCTTCCATCCCCCCACGGCGAGAGCTCTTAATTGGGTAGAATGCCCTCTGATCTTGCTCCAGCAGGGGCTGCTAAAATCGGAAACTGGAACATATCTGGATAATAAAGCCACACTTTGTATCATCTGTCCTGTGCAAGAAAATCTGAGGGCTTTGTGGCCATGGAGGCTTAAGAACTATGAGCCGATTTGCTGATTCCAAATTTTGGCATTGGAGTAAAGATGTCTAGAGCTCTCTTCTCTACTCTTCCCTCTCTCTCTCTCTCTCTCTGCCTTTCTCTCTGTCTCTCTCTCTCTGTCTCTCTCTCTCTCTCTCTCTCTCTCTGTGTGTATCTCTCTGTGTGTGTCTGTCTCTGTCTCTGTCTCTCCTTCCCTCCCTCCCCCCTCTCTCTCTGTATCTCTCTCTCTGTCTCTGTCTCTCTCTGTCTCTCTGTGTGCCTCTCTCTGCCTTTCTCTCTCTTTCTCTCTCTTTCTCTCTCTCTCTCTCTCTCTCTCACACACACACACACACACACACACGTGCCAGACATGACATATGAACGCTGAATGGCTCAGCTGGAAAGGGTTTGTTTTAGAACAAGCCTCCTTGCGATGGTCGGTCTGGTTGTACCCTCTGCCATCTTTCTCTCCTGGGGAGACACCTGAGGGGCTGTTCAGCAGACAGGGGTGGGGAGAGGGCCTTGAGATAAGAGGTGAAGGAAAAGTAAAAGAGATGCCCCCTCAGATTCAGAGGTTTAAATGTACCCAAAGTTAGGGGAGGAGAAATGTCTGTGGAGACTCCGAATCATCCAGGTGCTTTGCCAAAAGACATCTGGATATTTTTTAAACCTTGGCTACTTCTGAAGGACTGAAGAAGCTTCATGGATGAGAAGTGGGGGGAAAAAACTCCAAGGAAGTCCAGGTGGCCTCTGGAAACGCACCTTCGGGTCAGGGGAGGAGGGCCAAGATGCCATCTAGCAACCCCTCCTGATGTCCTCCAGTGAATGTCACCAGCCTTGAGCTCCTGTTGTCCTGCCTTAATCACACACCCTGCCTTTGTCCTGACTGGGACACCCCATGCAAAAGAGCCATGGGAATATTTTAAAAGGAGGCCTGTGAGCAGCCAACAAGGAACAATACTAGTGGAGGTCCGTGGCACGACAAAACCGCGGTCCACTAAAGCGCGCCCGATTAAAGCGCGTACCTGACGTCATCAGCAGCGCGACAAATACGACCGTGGAGAAAAAAGGGCGCTTTAAAACGCGCTTTTACAGCAAGCCGATTCACGTAAAGGTAAGGGTTAGGGTTAGGTTAAGGGTTAGCGTTAGGTTTAGGGTTAGGTTAAGGGTTAGGTTTAGGGTTAGGTTTAGGGGGGTTAGGGTAAGGTTTTCGCGTTAATTTTAACTTTACCGCTCACAGCGTGATGTTTTCGTTGCACTGTGATGACATCACGTACGCGCTTTCGTCGAGCGCGCTTTAGTCTACCGCGGTTTTGTGGTGGAACCGTGGAGGTCACCTTATTTATCTTCTAGTATGGCCTTGGCTTCAACAGCATCCTCCTCCTGCAAGATCACGGTTGCTTCTAAATTTAAACCGTGTTGCACTGGAAGGATATCAGTGCGATGAAAAGGGCCCCGTAATCCCTTGAGCCGTGGGATTAGTGGTTTTAGGCCTACTTTAGTCATGTCCCTCGAATCGTGGGATTACTTTAGACACGGAGCATGTGGGAATCTGCCCCTAAGCAGCTCAGGGCAAGAGAGAGTGTTTGCACAAGGTCTTCTGTGGGAGCGGTACGTAGAGTCACCAGAAAGAGTTAGCAACTATCTGTTGTCGCATTTTCCTTTTGCAGTAGGATCAGTTGTCGCAGGAGAAAAGTGGGCCGTGATGGCGGTGGAACCCGGGTTATTTTCCAAATTGAGTGTTCATTGATCCTGGTTTCTCGGGTGTTTGCTCTTCATGATGAAATACTTGTGGATACGAATCTAATCTCCTTGTTTCACTGATTGCCCTCCGTCATGGTGCAGTGGCCTAGAGGTGGAGGCCCTCGCCTCACAAGCAGGAGGCTGTGAGTTCGATCCTAGGTAGAGGCGGGTATTTCTCTCTCTCTCTCTGGGCACAATGAGAATATATCTGCCGAACAAAACTCCGCATTGGCGACAGGGAAGCGCATCCGGCCACTCAACGCTCTGCTAGCTCCATTAAGTTGCCCAGACTTCACCCTGCAAGGGATCGTGGGGTTATTAAAAGAAGAGGATGATGACTGGTTGCTCTCCAGCTAGGAGCCATTGCGCTGTCTTGCGCGTTGCAGTCCTGTAGGACCACAGAGGCCTCCCTTGGGTGCTAACTGTGGGTGTGATCCAGTGGTGGGTTTCAAATTTTTTGGAACCCACTCTGTGGGTGTGGCCTCCTTTGTGGGAGTGGCTTGCCGGTCATGTGACCTGGTGGGAATGGCTTGCCGGCCATGTGTTCTCCCTCTCTCTCTCTCTCTCTCTCTCCTTCCTTTTGTCTCTCTGTCCCTTTTTTCTTTCATCTCTCTCTCACTCTTTTTCTTTCTTTCTTTCTTTCTTTCTTTCTTTCTTTCTTTCTTTCTTTCTTTCTTCCTTCCTTCCTTCCTTCCTTCCTTCCTTCCTTCCTTCCTTCCTTCCTTTCTTTCTTCCTTCCTTCCTTCCTTCCTTCCTTCCTTTCTCTCTCTCTCTCTGTCAGTGTGTGTCTGTGTGTGTCTGTGTGTGGGGCAGTGCTGGGTTTCAAAAAATTTTGGAGCCTCTTCTGTAGGTGTGGCCTGCTTTCCGGGTCCACTGGTGGAACCTCTTCTAACCGGTTCGGTTTGACGAATCGGTTCTACCGAATAGGTGCGAACTGGTGTGATCTGACCGAAGGATGCCTTTGGCCTTTCGCTGGTGACTAGCACATGTCAAACCCGGCAGGGATGCTTCTTTGCAGCAGGCCAGCGCTGCTATGGGTAGATCATCGCGGAAGATGGACAATCACGAAGACTACCTCGGAAGACAGTAAATCAGGAAACGCTAAAAGTTTTGAACTTTGACGCTTCCTGTCTATTTTCAGAGGTACATCCTCCGACTCACAGAGAAAAGATTTTTAAAAGCCTCCCCCCTTGGAGGGAGGTTGTTTGCTATCCCTTTTCTGTGGTACCCAGTCAGTGCAGGAGCCAAGTAAGCAAGACGCTGGGAAATGACCCTCTCCGTCTTTTGAGGTCCTGCACAGAGGCTTGAAACCAATGGCTCTGTGGCAGGGGTGAAATGCTAACGGTTTGGGCCGGTTCGCCCAAACCGGTAGTAAAAATGCTACCGGTTCTCAGAACCCGTAGTAAAAAATACTAAAAAACAACAACAACAAAGTTCTGACAATGGGACGTCGCAGAGCTGATCTTTGAAATTATTTTTTTTTACTTTTTAAGATTTTTTTTTTACTACAGGTTCTCTGGAAACGCGGGGGGGGGGGTGTCCGTTTTTGCTCCCAGTGGTGGAGGTGCTGAGAAAGGAAGGAAGGAAGGAAGGAAGGAAGGAAGGAAGGAAGGAAGGAAGGAAGGAAGGAAGGAAGGAAGGAAAAGAAAAAAAAGAAAGAAAGAGAGAGGGAAGGAGGGCGGGAGGGAAAAAGGAGAGGAAGGAAGAACTACAAACCTGGCACTAGACGCACTTTCAGAGGATAATCCAGGGCTGGGAGGGACCTGGAGGTCATCTAGTCCAACCCTGCTCCAGCAGGACATTGTTAAAGTGAGTTTCGGTCTTTTGATCCCCCCAGTTACATGACTACATAGCCACGCCCAGACAGTCACATGACCTCCCCCCCACCAAGCCACACCCACAGAACCGGTAGGAAGAAAATTTAGATTTCGCCACTGGCTCTGTGGTCCAATCATCTCAAAAAGCCAGCAGCCGGTCCTGTGGAACTGGGCCACTAAGGGTGGAGCAGACGGAACATTTGCAAGGAGAGAGAGATGAGAGGGGGGTGGGGGAATGCTTTTGACTCTGCTGGGCCAAGCGCTACTTTTATTAAGGCGATTGTTTTCCATCCAGCTAACGAGCGCAATTTAGAAATTGCTGGCATTAAGGTCAGGCTTCCTTGAAATCTCCCTCTGATCTGGACTTGTTAGGGCAGGAAGCTCCAGCAAATGTAGCCACCGACGGGAGCCAGGATCCAATTACGTCTCCTCTAATGGCTCATTACTTTTCACGAAACGACCAACAAGGCTCTCCCCGATGCCAAGGCTTGAGAGAGAGAGAGAGAGCGTGAATGCCCTTTACGGGTGCAGAGGCCATTAGGAAGGATCGCGGCCCAGCTGCCCAGAGAGGCGGGCATGTTCCATGGAGGGAGCGCATTGCAAGCGCGCCACCTGAACACGGGACGAAGCTGAGCCACGCCTTCCTCGCGTTTTTCATGGCAACCCTTGCGCTCAATAGCAATAGCAATAGCAGTTAGACTTATATACCGCTATTAATATTGAGGAAATTCAATACTCTAGATTTTCATCCTTATCTTCCTTCCTTCCCTCCCTCCTTCCCTCTTTCTTTCTCTCTCCCTTCCTTCCTTCTTCCTTCCCTCCCTCTCTCCTTCTTTCTTTCTCTCTTCCTTCCTTTCTCTCTCTTTCTTTCTTTCTTTCTTCCTTCTTCCTTCCTTCCTCTTTACTTCTTTTCTTCTTTCTTTTTATAGCAGTTAGCAATAGCAGTTAGACTTATATACCGCTATATAGGGCTTTCAGCCCTCTCTAAGCGGTTTACAGAGTCAGCATATCGCCCCCAACAACAATCCGGGTCCTCATTTCACCCACCTCGGAAGGATGGAAGGCTGAGTCAACCCTGAGCCGGTGAGATTTGAACAGCCGAACTGCAGATAACAGTCAGCTGAAGTAGCCTGCAGTACTGCACTCTACCCACTGCACCACCTCGGCTGAAATTCGTATCGATGCCATGATGGTGATGATAGCAGCCATTCAGTTGTGTCCGATTCTTGATGACTCGATGGGTCGGGTCCCCCCACATCTCCCGATCTTGGAGTACTTCTCTGAGTCGTCCGATGTTCTGTCTGCTTGTCCGCTTGGATGGTGTCCACCCGCCGCGTTCTTTGGCAGCCTCGCTTCCTTCTACCGCTAACTCTTCCAAGCATCATTTGCTTCCTCCGGTGAATTTTTTGGCCTGATATGGTCCAAATAGATGCCTTAGCGCAGTGTTTCTCAACCTTGGGAGACTTGAAGTCCTGTGGACCTCAACTCCCAGAATCCCCCAGCCAGCGCAGCTGCGCTGGCTGGGGGATTCTGGGAGTTGAAGTCCACAGGACTTCAAGTCTCCCAAAATTGAGAAACACTGCCTTAGGGTTGTTTATCCAGCAAGAAGTCACTGCCTAGAATAGTCATGGTGAACCTTTTCAACACCGAGTGCCCAAACCATGTGTCCATGTCCATGCGCCGGAGTGCTGGTAACGCGTTGACCAGCTGGCTGGTGGGCGCATGCCTGTTTTTTGGCCACTTTCAAGCCTTTTTCAGGCTGTTTTGGGGTGATTTGCAGGCTGTTTTTCGCACTATTTTCAGCGCTGTTTTAAGGCCATTTTGGGGGGCATTTTCAGGCAGTTTTTGGCCTGAAAACAGCCCACAATGGTCTGTTTTTCAAACCAGAAGAGCAGCTGGCAACAGCACACTGTATGCCGCCCCTGGCAGATGTGCCATGGGGTCAGCATTATGGGCCTAGAAACTGCTCTTTGCGAAGATCCATACCTAAGACCAGATTGGGCAACTGACACCTTTGGGCTGCAATGCAAAAGGATCTTGCTCCGTGTAGCCCAAAGGAGCTGGGCCTGCACTAAAGCAGACGTAAAGTGAGATTTGGACATGAAGAGTGAAACCTACTGGGTCAGGCTGGACAGCCTCTTAGAGCCCCTTTACTTCTATATTAAAAGCCACGTAGACAGAGTTGGAGCTTGCAATAGAAACAGGAAGCCTAACCACAAGATGTCTCTATGTCAAAATCTATGTCAAAAGTCCAAGGTTCAATTAAAGTTCGTTAATGACACGTACTCCATAAACAAAAGGAGAAGTAAGACCCCATCTCCTTATAAGGCTTCTCTCCTCAAGGTAACCACTAAGAAATGTGTTAAGTATTTCCGTGTTGCAATGCTTTTGAGAATGTATAAGAATGCGTGCTTCGATAATGAAGGTTGTTCAGAACTTACAATGCTAAGCCATGGGCTCGCTTTCTGAACCTGGCTGCCAAATAAACTTTTCCTGTATCCTGAGAGGTCTAACGCCTGGCATTTCCTGCAACAGCACAGCCTGCCTGAGAGAGACAGGGGGGAGGCGAATGGCCCCAGAGTTGCTCATCCCTGGCTATCTAGGTCTTTGCTGCGCTAAATCTAATCAACCTTTCAGTGGGATGATGATGATGATGTCCAGTCCTGTCATTTTTCCTGGGAGTGAATTATGCTAAAGGAGAACGGATGAGCAAAATTGGATTACCCAGAAATAAAACAGAATAAAAGAGTAGCCAGGCCATAATTGGGAGTTGGGGGGGGAAGTCTTCCTCTTCCAGTGAAGCCGAGTTGGCGGAAAGAATTAGGAAGAAAAGGACACTCTTCGTTCTGATAGAGAAATCATCAAAATTTTCTTTTCTTAATTTTTTTTAATGAAAATTTTGAAAGAAGAAACTTTTACAAATATTTACCCAGCCCAGAGTCATAGACCTAACAGTATTCTGCGGACATTCAGTCCTGCAATTTATATTATATTCTTTCTTTGGTGAGCAAGAACATCGTAACCTCATGTTGCTTCTTTCTATCTTTCAGTCTCTCTTCAGGTGAACATCGTCCCAAATAAGGTGGAGGTGCCCGTTGGAGAATCCAAATTTTTCTTATGTCAAGGTGAGTAGCTGCGTAATCAACCAGTCTTTACTTGGGAGCAAACTGAATAGAGCCATCTCTTCTCCTCCTGCAGTAGCTGAGTTAACTGACAGATAAAAGGGGGTTGAGTCCCGGGCAGAAATAATAGCAGAGTAACAGAGATGGGAGGGACCTTGGAGGTCTTCTACTCCAATCCCCTGCTCCGGCGGGAAATCCTACACCATGTAACCTGTAGCTGTTGAGTCATGCACTAGGACAGGGATGTGTGCTTACACTGGAGTGCTGAAAACCTGAACACCAGCTAGCTGGCACATTATGTCTGTTTTTTGAGCTTTTGGGGGAGTCTTTTTGGCGTTTTCATGCCGTTTGGGGGGCATTTTCAGGCCAAAAACTGCCTGCAAAAGTCCCAAAAATGACCTTTTTAAAAGCTTTTCTGGGGCTGTTTTCTGGTTCTCCGGAACCCACGAAGACCAGCTAGCTGACGCACACCATAAACCAGAAGATCAGTTGGTGATGGCATGCATGCCAACAGAGAGGGCTCTACGTGCCACCTCTGGCACGCATGCCATAGATTCGCCATCATGGCACTATGAGATGGGCGGCCAATAAATTCACTGGCTTAAATTAATGAAACCTGAGAAAACATCTCAGGAAGATCCTTCCTGGTTCTCATGAAGATAAAGAGAAGTGGGAGGAAGACCAAAGTCTACTGGAGTTGGGTTGGCCAATACATTTGAATACCGAATAAATAATTGTGCCCACAGACTTCTTTGCAACAAAGTTAGTATTGGCCTATGTGACTTTGGTTCGGTCTCGCTGTGTTGAAAGTATGCCAGTGCCACGTATAACCTAACACAGCTCCTTCTCGGATTCCTTCCTTCGTTTCAGTCACCGGTGATGCCAAATCCAAAGAAATCTTCTGGTTTGCCCCCAATGGCGATAAGCTGACGACAAACCAGCAGCACATTTCCGTGGTCCGGTCAGATGATTCTTCCACTCTCACCATCTACAACGCTAACATCGATGACGCCGGCATCTATAAATGTGTGGTCTCCAGTGAGGAAGGGGAGGAAGAGGCCACACTCAACGTGAAGATCTTTCGTAAGTGGTTGGGCTGGAGAAGGAAGGGTTGGGTGGGGGATGAGACTAACCCTAACCCTAAATCCTACTTTCCCCTCTGTAAGGAATCCTGCTGCCCCATAGAACAGAGGTCTCCCTCCAAACCTGGCCACTTTAAGACTTGTGGACCTCAATTCCGAGAATTCCCCAGCCTATTTTCCAATAGAAAATGGAATAGAGTACAGTTTCAGAGTAGGGTAGAGTAGAGTAGAGTAGAGTAGAGTAGAGTAGAATAGAATAGAATAGAATAGAATAGAATAGAATAGAATAGAATAGAATAGAATAGAATAGAATAGAGTGTAGAGTGTAGAGTGTAGAGTGTAGAGTGTAGAGTAGAATAGAAAATGGAATAGAGTACAGTTTCAGAGTAGGGTAGAGTAGAGTAGAATAGGGTGTAGAGTGTAGAGTGTAGAGTGTAGAGTGTAGAGTAGAATAGAAAATGGAATAGAGTACAGTTTCAGAGTAGGGTAGAGTAGAATAGAATAGAATAGAATAGAATAGAGTGTAGAGAGTAGAGTGTAGAGTGTAGAGTAGAGTAGAATAGAAAATGGAATAGAGTACAGTTTCAGAGTAGGGTAGAGTAGAATAGAATAGAATAGAGTGTAGAGTGTAGAGTGTAGAGTAGAGTAGAATAGAAAACGGAATAGAGTAGAATGTAGACTAGAATAGGGTAGAGTGTAGATCAGAGTGTACAGTGTAGAATAGAAAGTGGAATAGCGTAGAATAGAGTGTAGAGTAGAGTGTAGAGAGGAGTGGAGTGGAATGGAATAGAATAGAATTCTTTATTGGCCAAGTGTGATGGGACAATACAAGAAAAGAGGAGACCTCCTCCTCATCCACATCCGCATGTCTGCTGCATGAACTCTGACTGACTCGGGATTTAATCTTCTTCCCTTTCCCTACATCTACTTTCCAGAGAAGATGACCTTCCAACATGCCCCCAGCCCACAGGAGTTCAAAGAAGGAGAAGATGCAGTTATTACCTGTGATATTGTCTCCTCGCTGCCTCCCACAATTATGTGGAAGCACATGGGCAGAGATGTGGTCCTGAAGAAAGATGGTAAGTGTGTGTTCATCTTTGTGTGTGTGTTTGTGTGGTGTTTGTGTGCACGTGCTTGTTTTGAGGTGTGCAGGAAGCCCTCCACATGACTTTAATGTTCCAACTTACTTCTGGAGAGCAAACTATCAGAATGAGTAAATCCTGAAGCACCAGATGTAGCTACTGATAAGTCCATCTTAAACATCTGGGATGCAGTGTATGCTGAGTCCAGTAACTGTGGTGGGGTTTGATTGGACTTGGCTCTTTCCGAGAAGCTCCTTCCATGTGTAATGAAAGGAGGACGCATGACACATCGTGAAGCTCACCCAGGATGGAGAGCTAGGAGCTCCTGAGGGCCAAACTTAGATCTACCAACTTCTCTCTTCCATTCCTTCCAGTGAGGTTTGTGGTGTTGAGCAACAACTACCTCCAGATCAGAGGGATAAAGAAAAGTGACGAGGGCATGTATCGCTGTGAAGGAAGGATCTTGGCCCGGGGAGAAGTGGACTTCAGGGATATCCGGATCATCGTGAATGGTGAGCATCTTGTGTTTACAAGGCACGTGAGCTTTGGCCGCTGCACCTGGTATTGTCCATCCCTTTCAGGTCTCCAGAGGTGTCTGGTGTCCTCCAGAAGGACAAGGCGCACCACTTCCACAGTTCCTGGCCAGTCCATCTCTGGTCACCTGTGACGAAACATCTGGAGAACATCCATTTGGGAAGGAAGGAGGATTCCTAGCTGACAAGTGGTTTCTTTCTGTTCCCTGATTAGAATTTGGATGCAGAGCTTATTTGGAGGCCTTAAAATGAAAGGGTAGACAGAGAGGCCATTTATTTTTATTTTAACCCTTCTGAATTATGGGCCAGCTAGAAGATAACGTGGCAGCTGTCATCCCACGATAATGATTTCCAGGGCAGCTAGAAGAGATCGTCCTCCTTGGCACTGCTTGGATCTCCAACAGGTCATGTTCCCTGGGGCACCCCGATAGAAAAGCACAAATGTTGTGTTGGTACCTTCTGCTTCTCTTGAGTTGATAAATACCATCCTGAACATTTAGACATCTCAGTTACTCAACCTCTTCGCTGCTGCCTCCGCCAAACGCACGCATGGATTGATGCTCTCCAGTCACCAGTGAAGTCATAAACGTGTGAATGGGTCGTTTCAGGACTCCCGACAGCCCATCACATAAACCCGAGCAATTAAAGTGGGCGTCCTTTTCAGGGAAAGCTGAACTCTAAACCTTTCATTTCCTCCTGTCGGGCAATGCATCAATTATGTCTTTAAGCAGTCAAATGCAGAAGTGTAACCAGTAGGACGCTAGCAAACCTTCAAGGAACAGATGGCTCTTTGGACATGTTTTCGGATTCGTGCACGTCGTGTTTTTTCTTTTTCTGACAAACGCTGGAGAAAGGCGGCCTATCCAGAAGATAGAACTCACTTTTAGCTTTCATTAAAGACAAGAATGCAACTAGCTTCGTTTCCATCTGGAAACCACTTCTGGACTTTGTGCTTGAGGTGGGGTGGGGTGGGGGTGAATAAAACGTTGGGTTTTGCTGGTTAGTTGTGTTTTTTGTTGTAGAAAGAGCTAGTTACTCTTTAAAAGTAAAAAGTTGAGGCTGTATGTTATTCTCTTGTTCTAGACCAGTGGTTCCCAAACTTGGCAACTTTAAGACTTGTGGACTTCAACTCCCAGAATTCTCCAGCCAGCACAGCTGGCTGGAGAATTCTGGGAGTTGAAGTCCACAAGTCTTAAAGTTGCCAAGTTTGGGAACCACTGCTGGCTGGAGAATTCTGGGAGTTGAAGTCCACAAGTCTTAAAGTTGCCAAGTTTGGGAACCACTGCTGGCTGGAGAATTCTGGGAGTTGAAGTCCACAAGTCTTAAAGTTGCCAAGTTTGGGAACCACTGCTGGCTGGAGAATTCTGGGAGTTGAAGCCCACAAGTCTTAAAGTTGCCAAGTTTGGGAACCACTGGTCTAGACTACTGTGCTAAAACAAGTCAGACATCAATGCTTTTTTTTTTTAAAAAAAAAAACTACACCTTCTCCTCTTCCCTTTTTCCCTATCTTATTTTCCCATTATTTCCATTTTTCCTTGTGTTTTATATTTTGGCAAATGAATAAAAATTCGACATTTTTTTTAAAAAAGAAGGAGCTTAGAGGAACGAGAAGCAATTGCCCCCAAAGTCTAATCCACTTGTTGGAATCGGGTTTCCATCTAGTAATTGTGCGTAGAAGCGTAGAAGGGAGGACCACTTCATAGGGATGTCACTTGTTCCTCTTTTAGCAATAGCAGTTAGACTTATATACCGCTTCATAGGGCTTTGAGCCCTCTCTAAGCGGTTTACAGAGTCAGCATATCGCCCCCACAATCTGGGTCCTCATTTTACTCACCTCGGAAGGATGGAAGGCTGAGTCAACCTTGAGCCGGTGAGATTTGAACCGCCGAACTGCAGATAACAGTCAGCTGAAGTGGCCTGCAGTGCTGCCTGACTCCCCTTCCTGCTTTCCTTCCAGTGCCTCCCACCGTTCGCTCTCGGCAGGGGACGGTCAACGCCACTGCCAATCTGAGCCAGTCGGTCAAGCTGGTGTGCGACGCTGACGGCTTCCCAGAGCCCATCATCAGCTGGACCAAGTAAGAGGGGGGTCTGTGAGGTGGGAGGAAGGGAGGGGCTGCTCATGTATTTGTTGGTATCCCATCATTATTATTTTTACAAATAACTCAAGAAGGCAAACGCATCTGACATATCTTCTTCCCTTCCTCCAATTTTCCCCACCATAATAACCCTGTGAGGTGAGTTGGGCTAAGAGAGAGAGAGGGATTGGCCCATCCAGTTGGCTTTCATGCCTAAGGTAGGACTAGAACTCACCGTCTCCTGGTGATTGGCCCAAAGTTATCCAGTTGCCTTTCATGCCGAAGATGAGACTAGAACTCACCGTCTCCTGGTGATTGGCCCAAAGTCATCCAGTTGGCTTTCATGCCTAAGGCAGGACTAGAACTCACCGTCTCCTGGTGATTGGCCCAAAGTCATCCAGTTGGCTTTCATGCCTAAGATGAGACTAGAACTCACCGTCTCCTGGTGATTGGCCCAAAGTTGGCTTTCATGCCTAAGGTAGGACTAGAACTCACCATCTCCTGGTGATTGGCCCAAAGTCACCCAGCAAAGCTTTTGTGGATAAGGCAGGACTAGAACTCACTGTCTCCAAGTGATTGGCCCAAAGTCATCCAGCTGGCTTTCATGCCTAAGGCAGGACTAGAACTCACTTATCTCCTGGCGATTGGCCCAAACCCAGCAGTAGTCATGCCTAGAACTTGCTGTCTCCTGTTGCCTTTGCCGCTGGACCAAACTGGCTCCCCCTTCCCATGGCCCTAGTGGGTCTTAGCACTACAGAGGACCAGTCATCTCAGAGCATATCAATTAATTAAATTTATACGACACCCATCTCACTATCGAGTGACTGCGGTCAGTTTACAACAGGAGAGCAAAGCCGCCCAGCTAATTAACGCCTTGGCCATAATCAACTTGCATGGGGGAAAAAAACCATGAGGGACATGACTGTTTTGCTTACAGAAGTTTCGTCATAACCGTAAGCCTTCCGAAAGAGTCACCATGAGTTGGGCGGGCTCCGAATCACATACCGCAAACCAATCGGTGTCTCCGGTAACCTCCATTCCTGCCGGTGGGCTTTCTCTCCCGCAGGGACGGAGAACCGATAGAACGAGGGGAGGATGAGGAGAAATACGGCTTCAGTTACGACGGCTCCGAGCTGACCATCCACAGGGTGGAGAAGAATGACGAGGCCGAGTACATCTGCATTGCCGAGAACAAAGCGGGAGAGCACGACGCCACCGTCCACCTCAAAGTCTTCGGTAAGCTTCCCTCTTGGGTCTCTCTTTTCGTTTCCTTCAAAATCATAGGAACCGGACTTGGATTATCTACTAGCAAGTCAAGGATAGGATCAATATCTGAATACCATGTTTCCCTGAAAATAAGACAGGGTTTTATTTTTTTATTTTATTTTATTTTATTTTATTTTATTTTATACACATAAGCACATCAACAGAACGCATAAACGCATTAACAAAAATAACCACATAACTTAAAAACAACATAGGAACAATAAGTTCCATCGTATATCATACCGCAGTTCCGAATCGGTTTCTTTGCAGTTAGTGTTTTCCCTTCTATACATTTCTATCTTGCATTCATAATCTCCTTATTCGTTATCCATTTTTATATACGTTTCTTTATTTATTTATACTTAGCTACTTATGATCAAGTATTATTTACCTATATTGTGCTTTATATATTTACTGTCATTTATTCTCTTACATACAGTTGTAGGTACACATTCACATAGTTATTCTTTTCCTTTGCCATTCTTATATTATTATTATTCCATTTAAAAGGGTATAAGGTATAATTTGGAATGCTTTGTTTACCATCCTTCACACCTGCTATGACACCACCTTGTTTTCTCTTTCTTTTCTTTTCTCCCTCCCTTCCTTCTCTACTTCCTTCCTTCCTCCTCTCCTTCCCCTTCTTCCTTCCCTTCCTTCTCCCCTACTCCTATCCTCTGTCTTCTCTCTTCCTCCCTCCTCTCCTTCTCTTTCTCTCCCTCCCACCCACCTCTCCTTACCTCTTTCTTCTTCCCTTGCCTCTCCTCCACTCTTCCTCTTCCCTTCCTACTATCTCTCCTTCTCTTTCTCTCCCTCCCACCCACCTCTCCTTATCTCTTTCTTCTTCCCCTACCTTTTCTTTTGACCCCCAAAATAAGCACTTGGCCTTATTTTTGGGGAGGTCTTATTTTTTTTGAAAGGAGGCGGTGAGTCACCTCATGGCTGCTGCCGTGTTGCAATATTTTCGGGGAGGTCTTATTTTGGGGGGAGATGGATTATTTTAGCACATGTGCTCGAAAGCCCGATTGGGCTTATTATCCAGGGAGGTCTTATTTTCAGGGAAACGGGGGTATTTCAAGTAGGTTCCATTACGCATGTCCACTTTGGTTTTTCTTTTTAAAGTTTCTAGTCCTTAGTATTATAAAGCAAGTCCTGAAAGGCTAAGGAGTATGCCTAGTGGATTTCCCCAGGCTGCATAGCTTTTATTGCCGTTTTCTGGGGGGGGTGGAGCTGGGGGGGGAGATGACAAAAACTTTGGTTGGTTGGTTTTTATCCCACAATTAATTTAGACCCATTCGAATATTCAGAATGTGTCCACGTACGCAAATTGCCTTGTGTATTTTTAGATCACGTGGCAATTCTTTTTTTTTAAAACCAAAAGTTTTTTTTTTCTGTTAAATGGAATTATTTATTGCACAGCATCTGCAACCTTCTTTTAGAAAATAGGTCCCAAGCTTAAAGGCCCCTAAAGGAAAAATTTTTTTTATCAATTTCATATATACATTCACAATTATATAATCTCATAACTGTTATTAATAATATGTATTTATAACAATTTTTCCCTACTGTTGACAATTTACTTGAAGATTGCTTTTTTATCATCCCATAGATCCATCTTATCTTACAACGGTCCTACTTCTTCTTCCCTCCCTCCCTCTTTCCTTCCCTCGTTTCTTCTCTCCTACTCCCCTTCCTTCCCTCCCTCCTTCCCCTTCCCTCCTTCTCTTCTTCCCTCCTTCCTTCCCTCCCTCCTTCCTTCCCTCCTTTCTTTTCTCCTTCTCTCCTTCCTTTCCCTCTTCCTTTCCTCCTTCCTTCCCCCCTTCTCTCCTACGTTCCCTCCTTCCTTCCCTCCTTCCTTCCCTCCTTTCTTTTCTCCTTCCTTCCCTCCTTCCTTCCCTCCTTTCTTCTCTCCTTCTCTCCTTCCTTCCCTCCTTCCTTCCCTCCTTGCTTCCCTCCCTCCTTCCCTCCCTCCTTCCTACCCCCTTCTTCTCTCCTTCCTTCCTCCCCTTTACGTGGCAATTCTTATAGTAGCAAGTTCCTTAGCAAATCAGTGACCTCCTTCTTGACAATGAGCTACCGGGAGAAAAGGGTCTGTGATCTCCAACTGGGGTCTTGTTCCTTCTCTGTTTAACCCTTCCTTTAGCAAAACCCCAGATCACCTTTGTGGAGAACAAAACTGCCATGGAGCTGGAAGACCAGATCATTCTGACCTGTGAGGCCTCTGGCGACCCCATCCCCTCCATCACTTGGAGGACCTCTTCCCGGAACATCAGCAGCGAAGAGAAGGTATGGCTTCCTCCTGGAGACCCACCTGTTTACACACACCCCCACCCAGGTAATAGAAACCAAAGACGGAGGGGGGAGATAATCCAGGCCTTTGGATTCTCCCATCTCTGCAGCTGTGCACGCTGAAACCAAAGTTGTGTAGGCCAGGTGTAGAGAATTGTGATTTGCATTCAGGCAATATTAAAAATAGCTCCCGAACATCTGGAAACACCTAGTTTTCCACTGCTGAAGGAAGCTTGCTGTTGCAGTGGAATTGGACCAGCAGAGAAAGCCCACTCCTCAGTATGGAAATCTGGCCAGAAGTCCTGGCCAAATCAAAACTCAGAGCCATGAAACCTTCATCAGCTTGGAGGAGGCGTTAATTTCGGGAAGGCCAACATTTGTTAAAGAGGAGCTTTACGCAGGAAATCAGGAAAGTCACAGGAAAAGCGAAGATCATCTCTCTCCTGTCTGTGAAGTCCAAGCACAGAGAGAAGGACTTCTTCTGGGAGACTGTCTGGAGTAGTAGTCTAGCATAAGGTAGAGCAGGGGTCTCCAACCTTGGCAACTTTAAGACCCGTGGACTTGAAGTCCCAGAATTCCACAGCCATTCTGGGAGTTGAAGTCCATTGGTGTTAAAAGTTGCTAAGGTTGGACACCTGCCGTAGAGAGTCTTTGGGCTCAGAGAGACTTAGAAGGCTGAGAAAGGCTCTGTAAGCATCACGATAGTTTAGTTTATTTTTTATAGTTTATTTATTTGTATGCCGCCCTTTTCCCTGAGGGGACTCAGGGCGGCTCACAAGTTAGGGGAAGGGGAGGACAAAACAAGTTATGAACATAAAACAATACATTGTTAAAAGAAAACACAACTATCATACCATTCGGGTGGGGTTAGGGTCTTTAGCCCCAGGCCTGCTGGGACAGCCAGATTTTAAGGGCAGTGCGGAAGGTCTGGAGGGTGGTGAGGGTACGAATCTCCACGGGGAGTTCGTTCCAGAGGGTCGGAGCAGCCACCGAGAAGGCTCTCCTCCGGGTAGTTGCCAGATGACATTGGCTCGTTGATGGAATTCGGAGGAGGATGACAGGGTGCAAATCTATTCTCAAGAAACCAGCCAGTTGATGCCACAGGGTGTCATCGTGGACAGAAGACCTCTGAGGTCCTGATGGTTTTTCATCCCAGAAGATGAAGTTGACCAACTCGTTATGCAACCTACTTATTTTTCTGTAGTCCTCCTGATCTCGAAACTATTCCAAAAGGGACTAACGTCGGTCTCCTAACCCAATGAATCCACCCTCAATGTCTTTGAAGAGGTGTTTGAAGTTGAGCCATCCAGCCACGACCAGAGAAGAGCCTTTGCGACAGGCAAAGGGATGACTGGAATCAACTTGATTCCTGTTTTGGGTGCTTTGGTTTCAGCCTGCACTGCTGCTCCAAATCGATAAGTTGCCTTGAGGAGGAGAGCGGGTGAGGAGGGCAAAGGAGAACCAGGAAAAGTCCTTCTGGAACACCATTAGCTCGTGGATGGTTCTTTTCTCTTGGTCGCCTGCATTTGTATTCGCGCTGCACATAATTTCAGGCGCAAAGCCATGGCTGCCTCTGTGTTTGCTTGTGACCTGTCATTGCTCACTTCTGGAAGTTGTTTCCGTCCTTGCTGGCAAAAATAATTAGCAGTTTGGAAAGAAGAAAAACAAGGCCACGAAATGGGGTTTGGACTTGGTCTCCTGC
Organism: Thamnophis sirtalis; assembly: GCF_051295495.1. Classification (NCBI taxonomy): domain Eukaryota; kingdom Metazoa; phylum Chordata; class Lepidosauria; order Squamata; family Natricidae; genus Thamnophis; species Thamnophis sirtalis. The sequence goes on along the minus strand of NW_028261382.1, from coordinate 99,130,634 downwards.
TTTTGGGATCCGGTTGGAAAGGCTGGTGTTTGCAGAACCTGAGAGCGGATGTCCCGTAGCTACAAGATCAAACAGTGCTGTACTGATGCTCCTACCAAAAAGGGGAAGGGATTGAGATCTGAACTCAAAGGCTAATAGCGTCGCAGCATCATAGTAAGAAAGGACTCCCTCTTCTTGAGGGCTTCCTACAGGTCAGGATATTGCCTTCATAGAGCACACAGGTGCGCTTTTGGTACATCAAAGGCATCTTACCCTTTTGTAGCGTACACCAAGGGTCTCCAACACCCAACCCCACCCCCGGGCTGGGGCCTGTTAGGAACCGGGCCCCTATTGTGAGCTGTGCCTGCGAGGAATCTAGATTGTGCGCAAAACCATCTCTTCCCATCCCACTTCCCGGTCCTTGGGAAAATTGTCTTCCAGGAAACGAGTCTCTGGTTGCCAAAACGTTTGGGGACCACTGCCGTGCAGGGTTAATCATGGCACACGAGATGAAAGATTTCCGAGGACAGTATAACTTGGTAATGGACGAGTCGTACAAATGTTAATGGACGAGTCGTACAAAATGGAGATCATTTTTGGCAAGGCTAATTCTGGGTGTCTAGTCTTTAGACTAGGAGGAGTAGCAGCAATAGCAGTTAGACTTATATACCGCTTCATAGGGCTTTCAGCCCTCTCTAAGCGGTTTACAGAGTCAGCATATCGCCCCCCACAATCTGGGTCCTCATTTCACTCACCTCGGAAGGATGGAAGGCTGAGTCAACCTTGAGCCGGTGAGATTTGAACCGCCGAACTGCAGCTTAGCAGTCAGCTGAAGTGGCTGCAGTACTGCACTCTAACCACTGCGCCACCCCGGCTCCTCTACATGGGACTCAGTTGCAGAAATCCTTTTGACTCCAGCTAGGATTGGAAAGGATGATCAGATTTGATCATCCGGGCAATCCCATTGCCAGAGTGGAGAGTTTCGGCTTTACCTGGCCATCTTGCCGGACAGGTGTTCAGATAAAATAATCCAACCTCAGTTCAAGGAAGGCTAGCTAGGCCTGGCTTAAGGGGAGGCAGTACCCTAGTCTTTCAGCACTAATGACATTGGGAAAGGATGGTGTGTTTCACACGCAGAATAGGAGCAAGTCAGTTCACTGTGACATTTGTTCCCTTGAAAACGCCACCTTTTTGTAGAGGACTCTTGAAGGAATGGCTGTCAAACTGCTAACTATTTTTGAAACATTCACTTCTATGGTTGGACAATGGATACTAAAGAACTGTGAAAGTTCTTTTTTTAAAAAAAAAAAAAGGATTAATTTCTTACGTGGAGCCCATGGGCTGGAAGTCTTGTTTGATGCATGCTGCTCAGAGCTGCAGCTGTGATTTCATTTTCAGCGGTGTGGCCTCTGCATTTTATCCTGGTTTGTGCATTTCTTCAGTTGCCTGCGCTGTGGCATTCTTGTTAATGCGACCCTGCAGTTAATGCAGCGGAGTGATAGTGAAGGATCCTTTTGGGGGTCACCAATGCTTAAAACAGTGTTTCTCAACCTTGGCAACTTGAAGATGTCCGGACTTCAACTCCCAGAATTCCCCAGCCAGCGAATGCATTCGCTGGCTGGGGAATTCTGGGAGTTGAAGTCCGGACATCTTCAAGTTGCCAAGGTTGAGAAACACTGGCTTAAAACAAACAACAGCCATTGTTGTCAATGGCTTTGCAGAAAGAAAAAAAGGAAGAAGGGATCAATTTATTACAGCCTTTCTCAATTTAGCATCTTCCAGATGTTTTGGGCCAATCTGGATGACAGAAGAGGCGGAAGTTAGGTTTAATCACACTACGCAAAATAATTGCCTTTGTTTTCCAGTGGTTTTTTGTTGTTTTATTGTTAACCTTGCCATCTTTTCTCTTGAGACACATTCATGGGAAGAGAGGGAATCTCCCTTAATTTAATCCTTGCAGTGGTAATCCCGTAAAATAGGGAGGGTAGAAAAAAATACATGACTGGCCCAGAGTCACCCGGTGAATTTAGTTCTTAAACAGGGACTTGAACCCACGTCTTTCTTAGCCAACTACAGTGCCCTGCAGATGGAATCCCCAGTTGATGATGTTTAACGCCAGCAACAGGTTTTTCCCATCTTTGCTTCAGGTTAACTTTCTTCTGTGAACTCTCTGGGCTTAGCACAAGACTTGGGTTTAGAACAGTGTTTCTCAACCTTGGCAACTTGAAGATGTCCGGATTTCAACTCCCAGAATTCCCCAGCCAGCATTCGCTGGCTGGGGAATTCTGGGAGTTGAAGTCCGGACATCTTCAAGTTGCCAAGGTTGAGAAACACTGGTTTAGAAGAACTCTTCATCTGATAGCAGCTCGTAGATTGTTTTCTTGAAACCTTCAGCCATAATTCGTTCTTTCCTTCTAACCATCAGACCAGGGGTGAAATGCTACCGGTTCACGCAAACCAGTAGCGACGATTGTCGTTGGTTCCATGAACCAGTAGTAAAAAAAAAGCTTCCAAGGATTGTGTGGCTCACAGCTGATCTTGTGATTGGCAGAAGCTTCCCCCCCCCCACTTTTAAAAGCATTTTTTTCCCTGCTGGTTTAGACGAATAGGCAGGAGAAAAAAATGCTTTAAAAAGTGGGGAAAAAAGCTTCCAACGATTGTGTGGATCAGCTGTGAGCCACATGATTGTCAGAAGCTTTTTTTTTTTTACTTTTTAAAGCATTTTTTTACTACCTACTCACCCAAACTGGCAGGAAAAAATGCTTTAAAAGTTGAAAAAAAAGGATCCCGCGATCGCACAGCTAAACCTTTTTTTTCCCCATGTCTTAAAGCATTTTTTGCTACCGGTTCGGGCGAATAGGTAGTAAAAATGCTTTAAACATTTTAAAAGGTTGGCCACACCCATCCAGTCACATGACACCCCACTTACCACCGAGCTATACCCAAGCCACGCCCAGAGAACTGGTGGCAATTATTTTTTTAAATTTCACCACTGCATCAGACCGTTGCATCAGTTGAAGGTAAATATCACGTTCCTCTTTCTAGCAATTCTGTCCAGATGGAATTGAAAATGTTAGGCTCCCGGGATGGCCGTTTCCAATTTTGAGAATCTAAAAATTAACGGGTCAGGAATTGAGCAGTGGTGGGCGATCACAACTTCTAGATCAAGGATGTCCAACCTTGGCAACTCGAAGACCTGTGGACTTCAACTCCCAGAATTCCCCAGGCAACATACAATAGCATAGTTGGCTGGCTAGGGAATTATGGGAGTTGAAGTTCACAAGTCTTTCAAGTCCCTGATCTAGAGTTGATTGTAACTGCTTGGGGTAGCAAGTCTTTGTTGAATTTTGTGCCCGCCAATGTAGGTAAAAATTGGTAGAAGTTGTATGATTCTTCTTTTTTAAATAAAACTAGCAAAAAATGTTATCTCTGTCAGTCAGGTGTCATGTTATAAAAAAGGCCTATAAATCTGGGGAAAATATCATATTACTGATATTTAAGCATTATTCTCCTTCCCAGAACACCTTTGGGGAAGATTTTGCTACTTCATTGCATCATTTACTTCCATTTTAACACTCAAATTTGCCATTGTTTTTTGTTAAGGGATACATAAATTTACAGCAGTTTTTATTTTGAACTTTCATCTGATTGGCGGTTGCCTCCATTTGAAAAAAAAAAAATTACATATCTTTTCAAACACGATCTTCAAACACCCAGCTCACTTCTTCTCCCTTAGAATTGCCCGGATTCTTCTGTGAGAGTTATCCACATAAATATAATTTAAAAATAAGTAGAAACTTTGTTTTTCTATGTTGGAAAGTGCTTCCTATTCCTGTTTCTTATGAAAATTAGGCTCGATATTACGAAAGTAGAGAAATGGTTCTTCTAAAGCTGTATAAGGCAGTGTTTCTCAACCTTGGCAACTTGAAGATATCCGGACTTCAACTCCCAGAATTCCCCAGCCAGCGAATGCTGGCTGGGGAATTCTGGGAGTTGAAGTCCGGACATCTTCAAGTTGCCAAGGTTGAGAAACACTGGTATAAGGTGTTTCTGAAACCTAGAACTCTTTGGTTCATAGCTGACACTTATTTTCAGGAAGAAAACGGTCCTTTTCTGTGGTCCCCCCCCCAATATTATATTTGGGGAAAGCATCAGACAGGACTGCGTGCTAATGGCCCCCTCGATGTTGTTAAAATAATGCAGCCTGGAGGCCTTTTCCTCAGATGATGGCACTGAACTGTAACAATGAGATGTCTCTCCGCATCTAGCTGAATTTAAATTTCTATGTGAATATCTGGAGTAGTTGTTACTTGAGGTATGGACTGGATTCGTCTCTGGCGAAGAGAGTGGGTTTCCCACCCCTCTCGGCAGCCTCTAAATCTGGAGGTGTCCAAGCTTAGCTACGTTAAGACTGCTGGACTTCAACACCCAGAATTCCTCAGCCAGCTGGCTGGGGAATTCTGGGAGTTGAAGCCCACCAGTCTTAAAACAACTGCCAAGGTTGGACACTCCTGGTTCTAAATCGAAGTTAAGACACAGTTTTTGTTTGTTTGCTAGAGGAGCTGGTGTTGTGGATGTGGCATGCGAGGCAGCCGTCATTGTTCACTGGGGAAGCCTTGGGGTAGCCGTGCTGTCTTGGTCCCCCCTCTCCTCCCAGCATCTCATTTGTCTTTTGGGCGTCTGGTTTTGTGTCATGCTTGCTGACCGTGGACCCCTTTCACCGCAGCAGATCAAGTTGGGGAAAGCAACAGGTTGACCGACTCGCAACCTGAATGCTTGCGAAAATACGAATCTCCCAGCATCCGTTTCCCTCCAATAGCTTTGCGGCATTGGATGAGTCGGGTCTCTGAAAAGAACCGATCGATATTCCAGGAATGGAGGCTGCTCTTCTTCCATTTGTGGGTCACCTTCCTTGCACTTCCTGCCCCAGCTATTTAGGGTGTGCATGTGCATGGAATGAAGGGGGACACTTAAAAACGGTAGCGACTGAAACGGGGGCGAAGGGGTGGGCCGGAGGGGGGGGGAAGGACAGCATAACCTATGTAAAGAAATTTATTATTCTTTGTGTGTGTGTGTGTGTGTGTGTGTTTCTGTGTGTGCGTGCGTGCGTGTTTTATTTATCTACTCTTTCCAGGCTTCATGGACCAGGGCCGAGAAACAAGAGGTATTAGCTTACGGGACCAATAGTTCATTTTATCTAGCTTTACGTATCTATTGTTTGTAAATATTTAGCTCTTGCAAAATAACCAATTGATTGTAGAAGTAACAAAAAGCAAACTCTTAAGGCTAGTGTTAACAACGTAACTTCACCGATGCTGAAGATATAAATTCAGCCGGGAAAAATATATATATAGATGTATGTGTATATATATATATATCTCAACCGGGTAACTCAAAGCTGCGTTCTATCTTAGTGGATGTTGGAGTGAGCAAGCATCCTCTCTTAAAATGGCTAGTTCTCACTTGCTCTTTGGTGGATTTAAAAAAGGGTCCCACAGCTTTTCCAGGACAACGTGCAACATCAAATTCACAAAGTTTGCAGCTGCTGAGGCACAAACGTCCGAAGCAGACTTCTTAAAAGAGTTAAAAGCGCTTGCATTCCCCCTGGGACCGAAGCGATTCCTCTCGAGCCACCATTTTCATGTGTTTGCTCATTTCTTTCCAATTAGACACACTCTCTTTTCTTTCCATGTCTGGGTCACATTCCTGCACAAAAGGGAAGCTCTCCCAATTGCCCCCATTTTTTTTAAATAAAAACAGAGTCTGCAAACTTGCCGAATTTTAAGACTTGTGGACTTCAACTCCCAGAATTCCCAGCAGGCATGGTTGACAGCTGGTGCTTTAAGCAGCTCCTTATTTTCAGGAAGAAAATGCCCCCTTTTCCATGGTTTTTTCCCCCCCACCCCACCCCTCTATTGTATTTGGGAAAAGCATCAGACAGGACTGGGAGTTCATAGTCCTTTGGATGGATTTTATTTCAATTTTGGGTTGCTGGAATAATATATAGCCTGGAAGTTGGCTGGCAAGGAAATTCTGGGGATTGAAGTCCTTAAATTTGCCAAGTTCGGAGACCCTCCGCTCTAGAACAGAATTACTGGCTCCTGGCCTGGATTTCTTGTGCATATTTCATGGGCCACCGCATGTTCCTTATCGTAACCCAAAAGAACGAATCGTGTGCGCCAGTTGCTTATCGAATTTGGATTTGGGGGGAGAGCAGCCATGGCGTTTGAGGGGCTCCAGATTTCCACTCCAGGCAGAGGGACGAGACTCGAAAGCGGAGGAAGGAGCTTTTGTCGTCAGGCGCTCTAAATCAGGGTTTGGGCAGAGAGTGGACAAATCCTGAATTGCACAAAGACAGCCGTGAGTGAGATGGTCGCCTTTACGTGGCGGATGGAAGCGGGTTGATCCCAGAGAGTCTTCCTCTGCCCACAGAAGGGATCCTGTCTGTTCGGTGTGCGGCTGATAACATGGGGTGGTGGTGCTGCCCCCTTGGGGCCATTTCTGTCCGGATGGGATTGAAAATCTTAAGGTTTCCAGGATGGCCGGTCCCTAATTTTGAGGGTGTAAAATTGCCAGTTGAGAAAACTGAGCAGAGTTGGGTAAAACAGCGAAGGCCATTCCAAGGACGCAGACCTTCAATTGCCCCTCCCAAGGTCATCGGCTGCATCCACAGGAGTTTGCAATGGGACCCCGCCCCCCTCTCCCTTGACTGATTTGCATGAGGTTGAGGTTGGGAACGGCTGCCTCTTTCGGCATCTCTGCAGCGGCCATCCTCATCTGCCTGCATCTGTTGCTATGGCAACGCCGGATCAAACCGGGCCTTTCAACTCTGTGTGCGTGTGTGTGCGTTTGTGTTCCCTTTGGGGTTGCAACAAGCCTCTTCACGCACAAGAAAGAGGAGGGAGGGGGGGTGACGGTTCCCTTTTGAAATGCTGATTCAGGGAGGCCACACCCCTCTGGGGCTGGTCATCTTTTTTCTCCGGTGGATTTGGGAAGGATCAATAATTGTGCAGGTTTTTTTTCGGGCGCATCCTGGATCTTTACATTATCTGTGAAGGGAGAAAGAGGAGGTTTGTCCTTTTTTAGCCAGCCTATAATTCCACCAAAAGATTTGGGGGGGGGGGGGAATGCTCATGTCAGCTGCAACTTCATTTAAGAATCAGGAAAGAAACCACTCAACTCCATTCGCTTGAAATCAAGTGTACTTTTACTAATTACAAACGAACAGTAGCGAAGCAAAGCTGAATCTGGTTAATTAGGCGTGAAAGCAAAGAATATCATGTATAGTTCAATCCCCTTCCCTTGGCACCCCAGTCCATAGTCCAATTATAATGCACCCAACTGTCAGGTGGGAGATAACTTCAAAAGTCATCACCAGGATGGAATGCTGGACAGTTAGCCTTGGCGGGAAACTCCCTTCCTCCACATGCGCAATGAGATGGTCAGGCCAGCGTCTAGAAACTTCCTCCAGCACATCATGATTCCCCTCCCAAATACCATGCCTCCCCCCTCCCCGTTTCAATGGCAGCCGAAGCAGCAGCAAAGCAGAGGCTGACAGCTCATGAAACTGGCAGATTGGGAAGGAAAGGCGCTGAAGTCGAGGGAAGCCATCTAAAACCTCGCCTGGCACAGGTGTCGTTGATCCAGTGGTATCAAGGACCCACCTGCACCACTAGAAGTCCGTGTTCCGTTCAGTCCTGACATCTCCTTGCGGTTCGTGCCAGATTCCTTCTCCATTCCTGCCCAGAATATTGCAAACCTTCCCTTCGTCCAGTGGTTCCCAAACTTGGCAACTAAGACTTGTGGACTTCAATTCCCAGAATTCTCCAGCCAGCTCTGCTGGCTGGAGAATTCTGGGAGTTGAAGTCCACAATTCTTAAAGTTGCTAAGTTTGGGAACCACTGCACTTCGTCCCTAATCTTAAACCCAGGCTCCTTACTACTTTGCTTCAAGGAAGCTGAACTGTCCTGTCTACAACATTTCCACAGATCTTCCCTGACCTGTAAGCTATGCTGGCTGGGGGATTCTGGGAGTTGAAGTTCACAGGACTTAAAGTCGCCAAGGTTGAGAAACACTGCTCTAAGCAGTTTACAGCGTCAGCCTGTTGCCCCCAACAATCTGGCTCCTCATTTGACCGACCTCGGAAGGAGGGAAGGCTGAGTCAACCTGGAGCCTGGCGAGATTCGAACTGCCAAATTGCAGTCAGCCAGTAGTCAGCAGAAGGAGCCTGCAGTCCTGCACTCTCACCACTGAGCCACCACAGCAAGCAGCGTAGTCTGCAGGGCAGAATTGACCTGCCGAAGGAGTTGGGTTTTCTTTTGTATTTTTGCATAACCAGCATTGCCTCTATTCCAGGATTCACGCCAGCGCCCCCTTCTGACGCTCTGCCTCTCTTTCCTGCTAGACCCTGGATGGGCGCATCGAAGTCCGCAGCCACGCGCGCGTCTCCTCCTTGACCTTGAAGGACATTCAGTACACCGACGCCGGGGAGTACACCTGCATAGCCAGCAACACCATTGGGCAAGATTCCCAAGTCATGTACCTAGAAGTTCAATGTAAGTTGCGTCATCCTACCTCCTAGCTCCCGCCTTTCTCCCTTCTCTTGCAACTCATGGGCGGTAGCGGTGGTGATGGGCAGAATGGAGAGCAAGAATCAGAACAGGAAAGGGTCATTCTGAGCTGGAGATGGACTTTCAGCGGATGGACTTGGGAGGGAGAACGAGAGGAACTGGAAATTGGAGCATATAATCCACTGATATCGACCGGCCTTAGCACTTAGCCCTTAGACTTATCTACCGCTTCACAGTGCTTTTACAGCCCTCTCTAAGCGGTTTACAGAGTCAGCCTCTTGTCCTCCCAACAATCTGGGTCCTCATTTTACCCACCTCAGAAGGATGGAAGGCTGAGTCAACCTTGAGCCGGTCAGGATCGAACTGCTAGCAGTCTGCAGGGTTAGCCTGTAATACTGCGTCCTAACCACTGTGCCATCACCTTCCTTCCTTCCACCCTCCCTCCCCACTTAGCAATAGAACATAGACTTATATCCCGCTTCACGGTGCTTTTACGGCCCTCTCTAAGCAGTTTACAGAGTCAGCCTCTTGTCCCCCCAACAATCTGGGTCCTCATTTTACCCACCTCAGAAGGATGGAAGGCTGAGTCAACCTTGAGCCGGTCAGGATCGAACTGCTAGCAGTCTGCAGGGTTAGCCTGTAATACTGCGTTCTAACCACTGTGCCATCGCCTTCCTTCCTTCCACCCTCCCTCCCACTTAGCAATAGAACATAGACTTATATCCCGCTTCACGGTGCTTTTACAGCCCTCTCTAAGCGGTTTACAGAGTCAGCCTCTTGTCCGTCCCCCCCCCCCCCCAAACAATCTGGGTCCTCATTTTACCCACCTCAGAAGGTCGGAAGGCTGAGTCAACCTTGAGCCTGGTGAGATTTGATCTGCCGAACTGTAGCTAGCAAGTCAGCTGAAGTGGCCTGCAGTACTGCACTCTAACCACTGCGCCACCTCAGCTCTTGTGGCCACTTATGGCCAAGTGGCAAGAGTCAAAGGCCACAAGCCAAACTTGATAAACTCAAGTCTTTACACCGATGAACTTTCTATTTATCCATTGGGTTGATGCCCATGGAGCTTTCACAAGCATAGACAATGTACCTCTGCGGTATATTTCTACAGCGGGGGTCCCCAAACGTGGCAACTTTAAGACTTGTGGACTTCAACTCCCAGAATTCTCCAGCCAGCATAGCTGGCTGGAGAATTCTGGGAGTTGAAGTCCACAAATCTTAAAGTTGCCAGGTTTGAAGACCTCTGTTCTACAAGACACTAACAGAGGTACAATTACAGTCCACTTCAGATTACAATAACGGAGAAAAAATAGACAGGGGGTATTTGATTGTGAAGTCAGCTGATGGGCTGGAGAATGTTTGCTTCTAGACAGCTACTGTTAGGAACAGGATGTTGAGTAAAGGGATTAGTCACTGTGTATTTTTGTCCCATTGAAGCTTTGTTCTTCTTGGACATTACCAGGACTTCCCTTGATTTCTCAACAGTCCACTTGAGGAGGTGTCTGAACCTGGGCAAAGAATTGACCGCATTTGCATATAGACATAGTCAAGAGTTTTCAATGATCTGCAGTTCGACGCCCCTTGTCCCAAATAAATGAACTGCCCAAGATCTTGCAAGAAATACAGCATGGTGTATTTGTGGGTAGCATTCCCAAGATCCTTTGCTTTGGCCTTAAAGGCTGGAGCTGCCTGGAGTATCATTTAATAATAGCAATAGCAATGGCAGTTAGACTTATATACCACTTCATAGGGCTTCCAGCCCTCTCTAAGTGGTTTACAGAGTCAGCATATTGCCCCCAACAACAATCCGGGTCCTCATTTCACCCACTTCGGAAGGATGGAAGGCTGAGTCAATCCTGAGCCGGTGAGATTTGAACAGCCGAACTGCAGAGCTGCAGTCAGCTGAAGTAGCCTGCAGTGCTGCATTTAACCACCGCGCCACCTCGGCTCTTTAGAGCAGGGGTCTCCAACCTTGGCAACTTTAAGACTTGTGGACTTCCAACTCCCAGCTGGCTGAGGAACTCTGGGAGTTGAAGTCCACACGTCTTAAAGTTGCCAAGGTTGAACACCCCTGATTTAGAGAACCATTGGTTGACATGGGAGAATTATGCAAAGAGGTTGGGTGGAAAGAAGAGATAAGAAGATTTGGGGGGGGGGGTCGGGGAGATGTTCTTCTTGATGCCTTCCTACTGGAGATGACTTCCACGTTGGTCCTCTTTGGTTCCAGATGCCCCAAAGTTGCAGGGCCCTGTTGCGGTTTACACCTGGGAAGGTAACCCAGCAAACATCACCTGCGAAGTCTTTGCTTATCCCAGCGCTGTCATCTCGTGGTTCCGGGATGGGCAGCTGCTGCCCAGCTCCAACTACAGCAACATCCGGATCTACAACACACCAGCCGCCAGTTACCTGGAGGTGAGAGCTGGGAAGAGCCGGGGCTGCATCTGTGTGTGCACAGGAAGATGTGCAAAGGGTGGGGCCGCGAAGGACAGAGGAACAAGCCAAAGATGACATTGCAACCCCATCAGTTTAGGACATCTGTCCCAACTCCCTCTTAACACATGTTTAATTTGTTTTGGACACTCGCTGTGTGTTAGAAGAGAGACATGCGAGGGCAATGAAAGTCGCCCTTCCCAGCATCACAGTTTTGTGTTGTGCAGCCTTTACACATGTTGTGTTTATCTCCCTCCTTCCAGGCTGACAGCTGGTTCACTCTTGTTCATCCTCCTCCATTAATTGAATCAGAATAGAGCTGGAAGGGACCTTGGAGGTCTTCTAGTCCGGCCCCTGCAGGAGATCCTATACCATTTCAGACAAGTGACAACTGTCCAGTCTCTTCTTAAAAGCCTCCAGTGATAGAGCACCCACAACCTCTGGAGGCCAGATGTTCCAGGGGGTTAATTGTCCTCACTGTTAGGAATTGCTTGGTTTTGATTATCCCAAGGGTGCTTTTTCAAGAGGAAGCTGGACTTTCTGGTTTTTCTTTGAAGACATTTCGCTTCAGCTTCTTGGATGAGAAGAGAAAAGTCTTCAAAGAAAAAACAGAAAGTCCAGTTGCCTCTCGAAAAAGCACCCTTGGGACAACCATGACCTGGAGGACGGAGAATCACCTTGGTTTTGATTAGTTATTTAAGTTAATAGGTGCCTCCCCTTCTCTTTCCAAAAATTCTATAAATTTGTTGTGTGTGAAAACGTATCTTCCTTCCTTCTCTTCTGACTCTGTTCCTAATTATCTTCACTGACCAGTTCTGGTAGCTTGAGAATGGCCAGGCTGCCCATTGCCTACCTGTTCTGACCCCCCCCCCTTCCGTACGCCGAGGCACTCCAAGAAAATATTACTGCTGGACAATTTATTCATAGTAAATTAACACACTGACAAGGCCTGGGCAGCAATCCAGACTTCCAAGATAAGAAATACACCCGAGAGCTTCTCCGGCGTTGTTATAGTATTTGAATCCTGCAAACAGCCTCCTCCCAAAGACTCTCCTTATATACTCTCTTGGAAGGAGCCTAATTACAACCACCTGGGTCCAATTATCTTCTGTATCTACGTAGTTGCTCTCGGTGTTTATCTGCCCGCCTTTGCCTGGTGTCCGGGACCAACTCCCTTAGCTCCTCCCCACTGCTCCAAGGCCTGATGTCATGGGCACACTCCCTTTGGCTTTCACCGCTGCTCCATGCCTCAGGCGCCTCCTGGTGGCCAGCCAGCCTCTCTGGTCCCTGCTCGGAGTCAGAACCTTGTCCAGGGTCCTCCACATCTTCCAGAGCCAACTCATAGGGGCCCCTCGCTATCGGAGTCTGTTTGCAGCTCCAACGGCTCCTACTGGGCCACAACACCTACCTATTTTCTGTGCATCGTGTGGACTTTGTCTTTAAACTGTCTTTTTTTCGAATTGACCAAATCCAAAATGCTTCCTTGGTTTTTCTGCCTAAGAAACATTTTTCTCCAACTTACCTGGTCAATCTCCCTTTTTTTCAGGTGACGCCATATTCAGAAAACGATTTCGGGAATTATAACTGCACAGCAGCCAACCGGATTGGGCAGGAATCCTCCGAGTTCATTCTTGTGCAAGCAGGTTTGTTTCGACTGGTTTTTCCCTTTCTTTGGAATAAATCAGGGGGGGTTCCAAACTTGGTGTCAACATTCCAAATAATGCACCCCTAAGAAAGCAGAACTCTTGAGGCAGGCAGGTTCCTCAAAGAACAATTTATTGGATACATCATATTGGCACAACTGGTGAAAACCGACTCTGGAGGTTCTTCCTGCGGTTCTCACCTGATTGAAAAGTGAAAGTTCCCATTTCCCCCCCAAGTCATCAGTCACATTGTCCAATAGAGGTGCTGGCTGGTTGCTTGGTTACTCTACTCCTCCTCTTCCCAGCCACTTGTTGAAATGTCCTTTGTTCCCACGGGAGCACTTTTTGTTTTGATTCCAGACCCCCAGCTAGCTATTCCCCCACTCCCTCCCTGTCTTGTGTCAACCCTGGAGCTGCAAAGATGGCCTCGGTCAGGCTTGCTTCAGGGTTGACACTTGGCAACTTTAAGAGTTGTGGACTTCAACGCCCAGAATTCCCTAGCCAGCGTGCCAACCTATTTTGTTCAACCTCAGCGACTGGCTACTGCTGGGATAAAAATCTCAGCCTAACCTCCTCTTCCGTTTCCCTTCCTCCACAGACACCCCTTCTGCGCCTTCCATTGAGAAAGTGGAGCCTTACTCCAGCACAGCCCAGATCAGATTTGATGAACCGGAGGCCACCGGGGGTGTCCCCATCCTCTGGTACAAGGCCGAGTGGCGAGCCACTGGGGAGGAAGACTGGCACACCAGAATCTACGATGCCAAGGAAGGTGAGGGGCCAAAACCTGTCCTATATTATTTCTTCGTTTATTTGTTTGTAAACCGTCCATCTGATCTCAAGATAACTTTGGGGCAGGGCTGGGCTTCAAAAGATTTTAGCAAACTGCTCTCTGCCTGGTTGCTGTGTGGGCGTGGCCATGGTGGGTGTGGCCTAGTTGGCCTCCTGCACCAGAGGGGGTTGATTTTCACTCTCCTTGGGCTCTGGAGGGTTTCCTCGTTCCTCTGGGAGGACAAAAGCAGCCTTCCCCGGACCCCGAAGGCCCTCTGGAGGCTGGAAACAGGCCAGTTTTCCCAAGCTCCGTTTTAGGCTGGGATGTCCTCCTGCAACCCTCTGCCAGTGAAAATGGAGCTTGGGAGGGCTGTGGGCGGTCCTTCCTAGCTCCTTTTTTGCTGGCAAAGTCACCGCGGACCGGTCCTTCCCTCTTTCCGGGGTGGCTCCAGATCTAAGCACCTCACAGGCTGGATCCGGCCCCTGGTCCTTGAGTTTGACACTCCTGGTTTAAACTTTTGAGATATCCCTGGGCATCCTTTGGAGAACATGTGATGCATCTTGCAGGAGACCAGCTCTTTTAAGTGGACACAGCCCAGTCTTCCCTGCCCAGTTTTTACAGATAAAAACTGACTTCCTTCAAGAAAAAATATCTTTTTTTTCCCTAATAAATGATAGCAATAGCAGTTAGACTTATATACCGCTTCATAGGGCTTTTATAGCCCTCTCTAAGCGGTTTACAGAGTCAGCACATCGCCCCCACAGTCTGGGCCCTCATTTCACCCACCTCGGAAGGATGGAAGGCTGAGTCAACCCTTGAGCCGGTGAGATTAGAACCGCTGAACTGCAGATAACAGTCAGCTGCAGTACATGATGTTGATGTCTACAAACGTATACCCAGAGCTATTTCTGATCCTCTCTCCTTGTCTGCCATCTCTCCCGGCACAGCCAACACCGAAGGCATCTTCACGGTCATCGGCTTGAAGCCAGAGACCACCTACGCCATCCGACTGACAGCCATCAACGGCAAAGGCACCGGCGAGATCAGCTCCGCCTCCGACTTCAAGACCCAGCCAGTTCGTAAGTAAAGCCCTACTCCTCCCCTCTCCCCCTGCTTGGCAACCTCAGCCCTTGTCTCAGGCCAACTGCCCCTCCTTCACCTCTCACCTGGTCCTCCTCCGGACTCTGTCCAGATCCCCTCCACGCCCCCTGAGATGGAGCCGTCTTTTCTGTTTTCCTCTTCCAAGAATCTTCTGTTGTTGTTGTTGTTGTTCAAATCCTTTTGTTGAGCTGTGAGGATTGTGGAGAGAGCACTATCAACATCTAGGGATGTGTTACTATACACTACTACCGTTAGTTCTGTTGTTGTTGTTGTTGTTTAATGCTGGTCCTAATATCTTCTGGTTAATTAGGTCAGGTGGAGATGGATCGGAGAAGACAAAACACCACTTCTGGGCAGAAGTGGCTGGTATAAGAGATTAGAAATGTTAAAAACCCACCAATTTAGCCGTCAAGCTTTTTACTCTCTTGAAAGAAGAGGAAGACAAGCTGATCTCCAAAGCACCTGAGGGCAGGACAAGAAGCAGTGGGTGGAAACTAATCAAAGAGAGAAGCAACTTAGAACTAAGGAGAGATTTCCTGACAGTTAGAACAATTAATCCATGGAACAACTTGCCTCCAGAGGTTGTGAATGCTGAAAGTTTTTAAGAAGATGTTGGATAATCATTTGTCTGTAGTGGTGCAGGGTTTCCTGCCTAGTCAGGGGGTTGGGCTAGAAGACCTCCGAGGTCCCTTCCAACTCTATTACTCTATTCTATTCTAGGATGGGCTCCAAGGCTACAGATAGTTCTTGACTTACGACCATAACTGAACCCAAAACTTCTATTGCTAAGCGACACAGTTGCTAAGTGAGTTTTGAGCCTTTTTGCAACCCATTTTGCCACAGTTGTTAAGTGAATCACTCCAGTTGTTAAGCTAGTAACACAGCTGTTAAGTCAGTGTTTCTCAACCTTGGCAACTTGAAGATGTCCAGACTTCAACTCCCAGAATTCCCCAGCCAGCATTCGCTGGCTGGGGAATTCTGGGAGTTGAAGTCCGGACATCTTCAAGTTGCCAAGGTTGAGAAACACTGTGTTAAGTGAATCTGCCTTCTACACTGAGTTTGCCAGTCAGAAGTTCGCAAAAGAGATATAAATAAGATGAAAACTGTTAGTATGTGTGTGATGAGAATAATGACGTTTAATGTCGAAATGATATTATTACTAGATGATATTAAGGAGAAAAATGGAGAGTTCCATAATGTTTAAATGCCTCAATATATTATAACACTAAACTTAGGGAAATAATGTTAATATGAACGTGACAGATGTGGCAAAAGAGGAATGCACAGAGATCTTTGTACCCAGACGACACACGGCAGAAGGAAAGATGGAAAGTTTATTTTTGTATCTAAAAAATAATAAAACTCTTTAAAAAAAAAGAAGGTCGAAAAGCGAGATCACTTGACCCCGGGACACTGCAACCGTCATAAATATGAGTCGGTTGCCAAATGTCCGCATTTTGATCACATGATCACGGGGACCCTGCAGCAGTTGTGTGGGAAATGTTCATCGCTCATGTTCTGACCCCCACTTCTCCGTTCAGGAACGAAAGCCAAAACAGTCATACAAAAGAATGTTTTAATCAGTCCAGACTCTTGTTGGCTGCAAGCCCAAAATAAACAAAGAGATAATCACTCTGGCCAAAAGTCCTATAAACCCACGCAGCACTGCTTCTCACAGCAAACCACTTATCCAAGTTGGTTCCTCTTGATTTGTCAACATGAACGTTGACTCCTGCAAACAGGGCATGGCACCAATAGTCTCTTTTATAATCAGGAGAGGATCTTAATCTGCATCAGCTAAGCGCAATCATCTCCTACAATCACGCAGTTGTTCCTTCCTTCGAGTAGCCCTTCACCTGCGTGCATCCTGTAACAACTCCCAAATGTTTTCCTGAACACTCCCTCTGATCCAAGACTCCGTCGCCACCTGGTGGCCGACCAGTCTCTTCTCGCCCTGCTCAGAGTCGGCACCCTGTCCAGGGTCCTCCACCTCCTCCAGGGCCGACTCATAAGACCCCTCGCTGTCGGAGTCTGGCGGCAGCTCCTGCCGGGTCACAACAGCTCACCATTTTTCACTTTATTTGGTCACTCCAGGAATGATTGTAAGTCAAGAACCACCTTCAAAGCAGCTTTGAAAACCTCCTTCCACTTCAGGCCTCGTTTGGAGTGGTTTTCAAAGCTGGGATCACCCATCTCCTTCCTTGCACCAGATCCCAGCTCTGCTGGATCCCCCCCCCCTGAGAGGCCCATACAACCTGCTTCAGAACGGAGTCCTGTAGCTTTGGAAGATCAGCTTCGGGCGAGGGAGCGCACGGCTTCTCTCCGACGGTGCTTGGAGAGAAGAACTACGGCTGCTTCGCCCTGCCTGTCCCATCCGGTGTCCCTCGGTAGATTTAGCAGCTTCTGCGGACTCACTTAATTGGCTTTTAAAGCCCACCTAAGCTTCCGCCGCAGATTCAGGGCAGTAAATTCAGGCAGGTTTAAGTACCACATTTTCATTGTTTTTATCCAACCCGAATTCCCCATCCTGCTGACCAAGCGATATGGAAGCATGCATTAAAAAACGCCCGGCTGTCCGAGGACAGATCGAGTGCACTTCAGTTCAGAACGACATTAAAATGTCTGCTTTGCAAATAGCATGCATGAATGAGCTGCCTCCCACTCCCACATTTTATATGCTGCAAGAAAGCCCCCCGCACACACACACACACACACACACAGTCTGTCGAAATCTGGCAGAGCAGAAGGAGAGGTTGGTGGGGGGGTGGGGAGCCCGAGGGACCTGCTGGTATATTTTTTCCAGCCTCTTAAGCCAGGGGGTGTCCAACCATTTCAACTTTAAGAACTGTGGACTTCAATTCCCAGAATTCCCCAGCTTGGCTGGGGGAATTAGAATAGAATGAGAGGGAAGGGACCTTGGAGGTCTTCTAGTCCAGCCCCCCTGCTCAAGCAGGAGGAACCTATACCATTTCAGATAAATGACTGTGTAGTCTTTTCTTAAAAACCTCCAGTGATGGAGGTTCAACTTCTATACCAGCAGGTCCCTCGGGCTCACAACTTCTGGTGGCAAGGTGTTCCATTGGTTAATTGTCCTCACTGTTAGGAATTGCTTGGTTTTGATTATCCCAAAGGTGTTTTTTCAAGAGGCAACTGAACTTCCTGGGTTTTTTTCTTTGAAGATGTTTCTCCTTAATTTTCTTTGATTAGTTTCCAACCATTGTTTCTTGTCCTTTCGGTGCTTTGGAGAATAATTTGACCCCCCTCTTCTCTGGGGCAGCCCCTCAAATACCGAAATACTGCTATCATGTCGCCCCTAATTCTTCTTTTCTTTAGATGAGCCCAGTGGTTCTCAACCTTTTTTTTTTGTCCATGCCCAACTAAGCATCTTTAAAATCCTGATGCCCATCCTGTGACATATAATTCTTACTTCACTCAAAAAGTGAACTCTCCTCACCTAGGAATTTTAGTCCTTTAGAAATTTTAGCTCTTCGGAAGCCTAAAAGGCCATTCACTCGGTTTAAACAAGGTTCAAGTGGCCCCCATTAAAAATCAAATTACCACTGGACTAGCCGGACCCAAATCCTCCAGCCGATTCTGGGAGTGGAAATCCACACGTCTTAAAGTTGCTAAGACATTCCAGCTCTAATCTTCATCTTCTTCGCTGGAGGAAGATGGAAAGTTCGCAGTCTCGTTTAGATACGGTCCCTGCCTTGTATAATTTGTAAGCTCTGGGGAACTCGAGACGAATTGGATTGAGCATCTCAAATCTAAGCCCTTCGAATTTGGAGAGATTGGCGGATTCACCTACGCAGGGCTGGGTCCCTTTGATCACATCCGGCTGACCCCTCTATCCTCCTTCCCCTCGCCTGGAAATCGTCTCCACTCCATCCTCTCTGCTTCTACTACCTCTGGCAAAACCCGGTGGTGTGTGTGTGTGTGTGTGTGTGTGTGTGTGTTTGTGTGTGTTGCTGTCCTCCCCCCCCCCCTCTGGCCTTCCCCATCTCCCCTCCCTCTTCAACCCTCGTAATAATTCATTAAGCAAGGGGTAACCGATCTTCCATTTCCGTCTGCGGCAGGACTTTTTTTTTAGTTAGAATCACCTCCGGGTCTCTTAAACCAATGAAAACGTGTGATCTTGCAGACAGAGCCGAGTTTGGAAGGATCCCCCCCTCCCCCACAGTCAAAAGAAGAAGAAGAAAAAAGACAAACTCAAGGAAACTAACTAAACGAAAGGAAATGAAACTAATGGGGCTTCCTGCGTAATTCATTCATGCGGGAATAACCTTCACCTTTTACGATTCC
The DNA here is from genome assembly GCF_051295495.1 of Thamnophis sirtalis. Taxonomy (NCBI): domain Eukaryota; kingdom Metazoa; phylum Chordata; class Lepidosauria; order Squamata; family Natricidae; genus Thamnophis; species Thamnophis sirtalis. The sequence goes on along the minus strand of NW_028261382.1, from coordinate 99,111,840 downwards.
TGGTTCCTTCCCCCTCCTTAGTTGCCGTCCTCTGAGGAGTAACCAGAATCCCAACTCTTGGCTTGCGACGAGTTGAAAGGTGGCCCATGGTGGGGTTGTTCGCCTTGCCCTTATTCCCCCTGAAAATCTGGCCTGCCTCCTGAGGAGCTAGTCCTCAGCAGACGGGCGGCCCAGAGCGTTGCCTTATTATCAGCTCCTTCGTCCATCCTCTCCTCTTTATTTTATTTTTTTTCATCTCTGTTGCCTCTTTTCTCTTTTGGGGGTCTGTCTTTTCTTTACACCCGTCTTCTGCCTATGGGGGAACCGCAGGCCTTCCGCCACCACGTAAGTGCTGCTTCTCCGGTCCTTCCCCCCCCCCCCCCGCACCCCCGAGTGCCCCGGCTCTAACATGTGTCCTGTAGATCCACGTGTGATTTCTCCTAACTTAACTTCATTTCTCTCTTTGGCTTGGCTTCTCTTTCTCCTTCTCCGTAGAAAGAAAGCAGCGTGTAAATCAGTTCTCCTAACAATGCTGATGCTAGAGTAGAGCTGTCGTGTTTCCCCCATTAACACCTGGTCAAGGGGTGGATGCTCTCCGTTTCCCCCTCCCTCCAGAGCATGCATGTTGCCTGTATCTGCATGTGAGGCAGTCGGAGTGGAGGTGCCTTTTCTTCTCTTTTTCCTTTTCTTTTCTCTTCTGTTTCTCTTCCTTCCTCTTTTCTCTTTCCTCCTCCTCTCCTTCTCTCCCTCCTTCTCTTTCCGTTCTTCTCATCTCTTCCCTTCCATCCTTCTCTTTCCCCTCCTCCTCCTCTTCCTCCTCCTCTTTCCTTTCTTCTCTTCCCTTCCATCCTTCTCTTTCCCCTCCTCCTCCTCTTCCTCCTCCTCTTTCCTTTCTTCTCTTCCCTTCCATCCTTCTCTCTCTCTTTCCCCTCCTCCTCCTCCTCTTCCTCCTCCTCTTTCCTTTCTTCTCTTCCCTTCCATCCTTCTCTCTCTCTTTCCCCTCCTCCTCCTCCTCTTCCTCCTCCTCTTTCCTTTCTTCTCTTCCCTTCCATCCTTCTCTTTCTCTTTCCCCTCCTCCTCCTCTTCCTCCTCCTCTTTCCTTTCTTCTCTTCCCTTCCATCCTTCTCTTTCTCTTTCCCCTCCTCCTCCTCTTCCTCCTTTTTCCTTTCTTCTCTTCCCTTCCATCCTTCTTCTCTTTCTCTTTCTCTTCTCTTTCTTTTCCCTCTCTCCTCTCCTTCTTCCATGGCGGGGGTATGCAATATTGACTTGTCTCAGACAAGGTTCTCAGACAAGGTTGCTAGATTCTTGGCTGAGGGGGGAATTCTGGGAGTTGAAGTCCGCGAGTGTTAGAGAGGCCAAGGTTGGAGACCCCTGATATACAGTAACTGGCAGGAGTGGGTTTTCTTATTCTGGCTTGGTTTGAACTTGGGAGACATCCTTGGATTAGAGGCGTCTTAGGATTCCAGACCATTGGAATGAACCCTTTACTCTTCCCCTGCCTTAACTGTAGACGAGGATTCTCCCAGCTTGGAGCATTACCTGGCTCCCTGGCTTCCCTTTCAGTGAAAAATATGTGTGCAAGAGCGTTCTGGCGGATGAGACCAAAAGTGTGGGAGATTGCCAGTTGCTGTGATCTCCAGGCAGCCCTTCATTGTAGATCAGTGTTTCCCAATCTTGGCAACTTGAAGATGTCTGGACTTCAATTCCCAGAATTACCCAGCCAGCATTCGCTGGCTGGGTAATTCTGGGAATTGAAGTCCAGACATCTTCAAGTTGCCAAGGTTGGGAAACACTGCTGTAGATGGTTTCTCTGACATGTGACATGTTGAGTGCAGAGAAGAGCATCAAAGATGATTAGTGGGGTGGAGGCTAAACCCTCCAAAGAACGGTTGCAGTCAAATGAAAAGGACCAGGGGAGACATGATAGCAGCCTTCCGATATCTCAGGGGTTGCCACAAAGAAGAGGGAGTCAAGCTATTCTCCAAAGCACCTGAGGGTAGAACAAGAAGCAATGGGTGGAAACTCATCAAGGAGAGAAGCAACTACTACAGGACAGCGAGACCATGATTTAGCTAGTGTAAATAGGAGCAATGCCTATATCTGTGGAAGTCCACTTTTGGGTAATACAAGAGGATGCAGACCGCTGAGAACTCTCAGATGGACACCTAGAAGATCTCTTTCAGTGGGGCATCTAGAAGGAAAACATGTTTGCCAGAGCCATGCCTACAGGAACCTGGCCCTAGCAAGCCATCCTGTGGCCTGGATGGAGACTTGCTTTCAAGGGACACCAGAACAGAAACTTGCATTTTGCGGGCAAGGGGTTTACCCTGTTTTGGCCCGCCAGGAGCCAGCGGAGATGGCAACAGATTCAGACAGTGAGGAGGTTGGGGAGGAAGATGGGCCAGTCCTGGAGTCTGGGGAAGGCTCGGACGAGGGCTCTGTGTCGGAGGCAGAGAGGGGGCCAGGGCCGTATGCCAGTTATCAGCTGCCTTCGGAGTCAGACATCAGCGAGGCAGAAGAACAGCTGGAGCCTGTTCCCAGTGTGTCCATGCGCAGGATTTCCAGACAAAGGGAACAGTGAAAGAACAGGGGTCGACTTGGGAGTAAAGCCACAGGGGGACAATGAACAGCCCCTCCCAGAGGAAATAAAAGAGGAGCGAAAAGGGAGTGGAGTTTGCAAGAGACAATTAGTTTGCTTCATTGGTTCATGATTCTCCGAAACTCCTTGCCAAGTTCTGCAGATATCAGCCTGGCAGCTCTCCAAGCCAGATAAGGTCTGTGACTGTAAATCCTCCCTTGAAAGACTTCGCTGGATGTGAATGAGCAGAATTCATAGTAAATTAATAAAAGGGGTGGTTTTTTTTGTCCAGACAAGGAGTTTGCTTCATGCTCTCGGGAAGCCTCCGTCAGAACATACCCTGAGATCCACCCTTTGGAGAGAAGGATCTCCATCACCTGGGTAGATCTCACAATGCACAATCGGCAGTTTATGTATTGATTTATTGATCGCATTTCAAAATCGCCCATCTCCCTCAGAACTGCAACTCTTCAGCTTCAGGATAAAGTTCCCTTCCACTTTCCTTAAAAACAAATTTAAAAATGCTGTCAAATAATCAGGGCCAGATGGAATCCATGAAGCAATATATTTCATTAGCTTACTGATTGCAGTTTGAGAGAGAGAGAGAGAGGAAGCGGTTAGCAAAGAAATGAAGTTGCCGTGAAAGATTCCTCAGCTTCCTTGTGATTGAGCTGTTAACCTTTGGAATGTAATTGCCAGGATGTTATTACCTAAATTTTTTCAGGGGAATTAAACGGGAGAGAGAGAGAGAGAAGTAATGAGAGATGAATTCCATCAATGGGAGATGCCCGAAATAGAAATCCTGGGTTTTTTTTTAATGTCATGATGAGCTATTCTGCCTCTTCGGGGTTAAATAAAAGATTGAGAAAGGAAGACACAGAACAACCCTGAATGGCTCCTAAATTCCATCTTGAATATTATTTTTTTAAAAAAAAGAAAACTTCCAGAAGCTTTTGAGAGGTGGAACCTTACAAATGAAATCATGCTTCCTTGATGTTTGTTGACAAGATTTTGGAAAGAAATCTGGTTCAAGAGAGAAACGAAACGGGGAGATAGATTTGCATCGTTCTGTCATTTTGTGGACAGGTGGAGAGTAAAGCTAAGACAGCAATAAGTATCTGAATTCAGGTGAGTTCAGGTGAATTCAGGATTAGGGTCAGGTGAGGTGAATTCAGGTGAGTTCAGGTGAATTCAGGTTAGGTGACCTACCTACCTACCTCTTGTCCTCCCCCCTCCCCCCTTCCCTTGCTATTTTTCTCCCTCTTCTTTATTTCCCTCTCCCACTCCTTCTCTCTTTCCTTCCTTCTCGTTCTCTCCCTCCTTTCCTCCCTTCCCTTTCTATTTTTCCTCCCTCTTCTTTATTTCTCTCTCCCCCTCCTTTTCTTTTTCCTTCCTTCTCTTTCTCTCCCTCCCTCCCTTCTCTTTATATTTTCCTCCCTCTTCTTTATTTCCCTCTCCCCCTCCTCTCTTTCCTTCCTTCTCTTTCTCTCCCTCCTTTCCTCCCTTCCCTTTCTATTTTCCCTCCCTCTTCTTTATTTCTCTCTCCCCCTCCTTCTCTTTCTCTCCCTCCCTCCCTTTTCTTTCTATTTTTCTCCCCCTTTTTATTTCCCTCTCCCCCTCCTTCTCTTTTACTTCCTTCTCTTTCTCGCCTTCCCTCCCTTCTCTTTCTATTTTTTCTCCCTCTTCTTTATTTCTCTCTCCCCCTCCTTCTCTTTTTCCTTCCTTCTCTTTCTCTCCCTCCCTCCCTCCCTTTTCTTTCTATTTTTCTCCCCCTTTTTTATTTCCTTCTCCCCTCCTTCTCTTTTTCCTTCCTTCTCGTTCTCTCCCTCCCTCCCTTCTCTTTATATTTTCCTCCCTCTTCTTTATTTCCCTCTCCCACTCCTTCTCTCTTTCCTTCCTTCTCTCTCTCTCCCTCCCTCCCTCCGCCTAGTCCTTATACTTTCCCCATCTTCTTGGCAAGTGGGGGACCTTGACAAATAGCCACATGAGCTGGGCTTTCTCCCAGCTTGGTGTCCTTCACAGGGACTGAGGTAAGATTCCCATCATCCCCAGCTGCTGAGGGGCAGGTGGGGGGGCTCACACAGCATCACTGGGGGACGCCAGCTTGAGAAAAGCTGTTGTAACCTTGACGCTGATAGTCGGTCTTTACACATTAAAACCCAGAGGGCAAAATCTCTCCTGCTTTCTGTTCTTCCTCCTCATTAGGTCTTGCCTCTCTTTCTCCTCTCTCTGCCTTTTATTTCGCCTCATAATTTATCTTCACAGCAGGCTTCACCTTTATGTGTCTTTATCTATCCTTCATGTTGCCATAGCAACCCAGCATCCCATCAAAACTGAAAATGCCGAACCGGATTGAGACGAGCAGGATGGCTTCCTCCCCTTTTCTCCCCCCCCTCCCTCCTTCTCTGGCCCCTTTGCTTCTCCCCCGCCCCAATTTCAAGGGTCCCATTAGGGACTCTGCCTCCTCAGCAGATGTGGACCAGATGTGTGTGAATTAAGGAAGGAGGAGCCTTTCTCTTCCCCACCCCCCAGGTTCCCCATGGGGGGATTTGTTTTGAAGAGAGGCGTTGGCATGGATGCGATTGGGAGCTTCAGCCATGTTCCCGGGAGCCTTCCTTCTCCTCACACTCCCCTCCGTGCGGGCTTTCCGAGTAGCTTATTGATCTTTGCAAACGGCAGAGATGAATTCAATTATATTAGTCCTCGTTTCAACATTGAGCAGGATGAATCTGAAGGGGCTCAAAGGAAACACGAAAGGACCCTACTAAGTCCTTGGAAAGTTGTTTTGCAAGTACCTCCAAAGCATCCGGTCCTCAAGCTTAAACCGTGCTTTGGATATGCAGGAGAACCTGGGAAGGTCTGTGGGTGGAGAATGAAGGGGACCTTCAATGAAAACTGGACCCCTTTGAAGTGGCCTTTTCCTTCCTTTTTTCCTTTCCTTTCCCTTTTTCCTTCCCTTTCTTCCTTTCCTCTTTCTTTTCCTTTCCTTTCTTCTTTTCCTTTCCTTTCCTTTCCCTTTTTCCTTTCCTTTCTTCCTTTCCTCTTTCTTTTCCTTTCCTTTCTTCTTTTCCTTTCCTTTTTTCCTTTTCTCCTTTCTTTTCCTTTTTCCCTTTCCTTCCCCTTTTTCTTTCCTTTCTTCCTTTCCTCTTTCTTTTCCTTTCCTTTCTTCCTTTCCTTTCCTGCTTTCTTTCCTTCCCCTCCCTTCCCTTTCCCTTCTTCCTTTTCTTCCTTCTTTTCTTCTTTCTTTCCTTCTTCTCTCTCTTTTACATACACACACACACCCTATTTCATAGAGAGGAAGAAAACAGTGAAGGTTAATGTAGGGAAGGGTATACCAAGCTGCTCAAAGGACTGGCTTTGAGTGACAGGAGTTTCATTTCAAAATGGCCCCCCTAACCCTAACCCTTCCTTTCCCGTTTTATGGCAGTTGCCAGGAATTGGTTGGTGAAGAGGAAGCCTTCTCTAGTCTTAGTGATGTTTTGTGCCTCTTGGTATTAATGAGTCTGCAGCCCCATCGCTCTGCCTAACCAACCCCCACCCAGCCCCCCCCCCCTGCAAGGGCCTCAGTGCTTGCGCTTGTTCAATAATAATCCTGTGGTTTTATTTTAGATCGATGGATTTTTCGTTCTGTTCTGTTTTGTTTTTAACTGTCTGCTCTGGTGTTTCGATAGAATGGCTAATTTGATTTTGTTTAGACTTTTTAATCTGTAAATGTTGTTGATTCTTTTTTGCCCATTGTTTACATCCGTTTTTTTAATTTATTTATTTTTTTTTGTATTTTTCATGTGACTTCCTCCACTTTCCTTTCAACCAAATCATGTGCGTGCGTATCATGTGACTTTGTCATGTGGCTTGCATGGTGCTGACGGTGTCGTCCACGCTGGTGAACAGAAGGTAAAACATTTAAATGACAGCAACGAAAAAAAAAAGGCTTTGTTCTGATTTAGTTAACAGATTCTGCACAGGACAAAACGAAACAAAAAACGAATTAGAAACACGATACCCTTTTTTTTCCCCCTCCCATTCAGAACCTCTGAAGTTTCATCACTTAAAATTTTCCTTCTATAACCTCTCATTATTATTATTTTTTTAAAAAAGCTTTGTCCAACACATTGTGTCTGCATGCAACTCAACTAAAGTCCATCCTTCTCTTGCTCTTCTGTGATGAGGGCACCCTAGGGATGGTCTTAGGGGTGCCAGGCTAAATTGTTTGTTTCCATTGTTCAGGGTTTTTTTTTAATTCGTTAGGTGTGTTTTTTCTTCCAGAGCATATTGCAAACAAAAACACCTTCTATACCCATGTGGAGAACGGGATAAGCTGTAGGCCCAAGGGTTAGCGCAGAATTTTAAAAAAAAAATATGGAAGCTTCTCCGTTGAGTTTATCTGCTCATCCTGCAGTTACTGGTCCATCAGCTGATCCAACGATTCCTGGAACGCTGCCATGTCTGCATTGATACTTTATTTATTTCATTTATTTTGTCAAGCAGATATAAGTATTAGCACGAGTATTAATACAAGAAATGGATACGAATAAGTGGGGGCAGTAGGACAGGGAGGGTAGAGCATTAATGCACTTATGCACGCCCCTTACAGACCTCTTAGGAATGGGGTGAAGTCCGATCAAGGAAGTTTGACGTTGCACAGAAGAGAGAGATTCCCAGCACAAGATCTTGAGAGACCTCTCAAAGACGCATCTGGGCCTGGTGTTCTTGGACCAGGTCTACCTAGTCGTAACCCATGGCTGAAGACCAGTTCTCCACTTAGCAATAGCAATAGCAGTTAGACTTATATACCGCTTCATAGGGCTTTCAGCCCTCTCTAAGCGGTTTACAGAGACAGCATATCGCCCTCACAGTCTGGGTTCCCATTTCACCCACCTCAGAAGGATGGAAGGCTGAGTCAACCTTGAGCTGGTGAGATTAGAACCGCTGAACTGCAGATAACAGTCAGCTGAAGTGGCTGCAGTACAGCACTCTAGCAATAGCAATAGCAGTTAGACTTATATACCGCTTCATAGGGCTTTCAGCCCTCTCTAAGCGGTTAACAGAGTCAGCATATCGTCCCCACAGTCTGGGTCCTCATTTCACCCACCTCGGAAGGATGGAAGGCTTAGTCAACCTTGAGCCTGGTGAGATTAGAACCGCCGAACTGCAGATAGCAGTCAGCTGAAGTGGCCTGCAGTACTGCACCCTAACCACTGCGCCACCTCGGCTCCATATAAACTTCCATGCTAACAGCCATCGGTGAGGATAAGGAGCCGGGGCGCAGAGATGCTCAGATGTTTTAAAAAAAATATTTATTGAGTTTGTCTGCTCATTCTGCAGTTCATACTGCAGTCCATCAGCAGATCTCGGTTATCGTGCGATTCCTGGAATGAAAGTCCAAGAATTTGTTTCCAGACAAATTCCAGCCATTTTTATTTTTATTTTTTGGCTATTAAGTTAAAATAACTGATAAGGGAGAAGTTCAAAAGTCACATTAGAAACTATTATTTCACAGAAAGAGCAGTGGGAGCTTGGAACCAACTTCCAGAGGAGTTAATGAGGGGGGGAGTCAGTCATGAATAACCAAGCTTAAACATGCTTGGGATAAGCACATGTCCCTCCGCCAACAAAAATAAAATTAATAATTAAATATAATACCTAATTAAATTTAAATAAAACCCATAGAACAAGTAATTCAAAGGGCAGACTTCATGAAACACTGGGACTTTTTCTGGCATCAATTTTTTAGGTTTCTATGTTATGAGAAGGTTGGAAGTAATGAGTATCCCTCGAGGAAGTGCTGAGTATCGCTTCCCTTGGACTACAATTGTCCTCCTGTTTTTTTATCCAACTGCTATTTCCTTCCTCTTCCCTAAACAGGAACAGGGAAAGAGAGGAAACAGCAGAAGACAGCTGGGAAGTCAGTCACTTCTATAAACTATAGATCAGTCAAGAGAGAGTTTACGTATGTTTGCATGACAAAAGGGTTTGGCATAGATGGTTCACCCAATGGGAATAAAACTGGCACAGAGGCCATATTCTTGTAGGGGTTCCATTCGTGCCTCTTTTGAGCCAAGAAGCCTTTGAAAAATCCTGCTAGAAGTATCCATCATCACCTCCGGGGTCTGTTTGTTGTGATTCAAGAACATGGAAGCAAACAATTTGGCCTTTGTCCTACAAGGAAGAGTCCTTACCTTCCCGCTGGAGTTGGTGGCCACGAGGAAGGAAGGATCTCCTAGAACAGAAGACTACCTAGAACAGGGGTGTCCAATCTTGGCAACTTTTTTAAGACATCTGGACTTCAACTCCCAGAATTGGTGGAAGGGGGAATTTTGGAAGTTGAAGTCTGCAGGTCTCAAAAGTTGCCAAGGTTGGACACCCCTGGCCTAGAATTTCACTTGATTTAACCCCCCGCCCCGCCTGCCATTTGAGAAGGCCAACATCACCCCTTGGCTTTTTGCTTCCCAGAAGATCAATAGTTTGCTTGGAAAAGCACCCCAGGCCATCCTCATTTCACACCCCCATCTCAGCTTCCCTTTGCGTACAAGCAGGGGTTTGCCAGGGAGACTAACCCAAGTAACTCAACAGCGTGTGGAGTGAAGAAGCCACTGTCCTGTTTTTTTCTCTCTCTCTCTCTCCTTCCACAGATGTTTGGGCGACATCCCCCCCCCCTCTGGAACTAACCCCCGGCCTCCTTGGTGTTGTGCAGCCTGTTGTCTTTTCACCCAACCCATCTCATTTCTCCGTGTGCTACTTTAACCTCTTCCTCTCCTTTGTCTCTTTCTACCTCAACTGTTGGCCAAACTTGGGATGAGCGCCCTTCGTGGTTTGAAACTGTGGCAGGTGCCTTTTGTCACAAGTTTTCAACCCTTTTTACACAGTGACCCAAAAAAGGGGGAGGTGCTTAATGACATGGGAAGGTGGGGAGGTCTTTAATTGTGTTCCAAGGAGGGGCGTGGGGCCAAACATTTTTAATAGCCTCCTACTCAACATTTCTGAGTTGGGTCTACTCCAGAGGATGGTTTTTCTCCCTCCTGCTAAAGTGAAGGAGAAACGATGCTGTTTGCAAAGAAGAACCATTTCCTTCATGGCTCCTTAATGTCCCTCCTTGCTCCTGAGATACCTGAGGGGCTGGTGTGCTCCTTTCCCTCACCGGCTCCTTCTCTTGATGTACAAAAGAGCGCATGAATGCTGAAGCAAGAGGCCGGACGGGGCCCTCCTGAGCCTCATAACCCCCCCCCCCTTAGCCCAGTCAAGGCTTATGGGTGGTGTGTGCCAAGGTCCGCAGTCACCTGTCCCTGCCATCAATTCGAGAGAAATGAGCTACTGTGTAAAAGGAGGTGTTGTGTTCCTTTTCCTCTAGGCTGCATGGACAAGTGTGGTCGCCTCCTTCTCATCTCTCTTTTTCGGGTGGGGGCTGTTTGATGACTTTATAATAACCATAACTTCTTTTTTCCTTCAGCGTTGGTCATTTGAGACTTGACACCACAAAGTCCATTCTCAGTTTGGTCCAGACTTTCGAAGCCCCCTCCCCATGCAGATGCCAGGGTTCCAAATAGCACCCAAAATTAAATCAGAGTCCAAGGCAAAGGATTCCTCAAAGTTCCAATTTATTAAGAGAGACGTGTTGACACATCTGGGAAAACCCGAATCTGAAAGCTTCCTGGTTTCCCCCTCCCAGTTGAAAGTTCAAGATCTTGCCCCCAACACCCACATGGCTCAATCTCCCACTGCCATGCTGGCAGTTTCACCCATCCAGTTCCGGTCAAGTGCAGAGGTGCAGAGACAAAGGATGACCTTGGCTTTCCAGAAAGAATGTTGTTATGGCTACATAGCATCTAACTCTGTACAATTCCCCCCTCCCATTTTCCCACCATAGAAAAATAGAAAGTGTGGCAGGCCAAAGATCCAAAAGAAAATATGGCTGCAGAAGGGATGAAAGATTGGAGGGGGAAGCAGAGAGGAAAGATGTTTACACACTTTTTGGGAGTCTGGGTCCATCCTCGTGTCTATCCTGACTCTGAAAATCCAGCTTCCCTCTGTTGATGCGATTCCTCTATAAGCCGCTGAATTCCAAGGAGGAAGCGTCGAAAGCTGCTGGCAAATCTGGATTTAGAGTGAGATCAGAATTAGGAAAAGCTGAAAGTACAGGGCGGGGCATAACCTTTTCCTAGGGGGTCACAGCAACACTTGTAATAACAACACAAATAATTCATACACCATTCGAAAGCCCATCAAAAACTGAGTTTATTGACACGATTTAATAGTCAGTATGACCACCATTAGCCCTTCGAACAGCATTCAAACGAGGTGGATAAGAACACAACAAATCTTCAAACAGTCATTATTTTGCAATTCTAGGGCGGGGCATAACCTTTTCCTAGGGGGTCACAGCAAGATCGACAGCAGTTTACAACTTCCGCGACACCTCATTTTAAAGCCCATAAAAAACTGAATTGAATGAGCTATTAAATGTTAAATTTGTTTCGGTTGAAACTTTGAGAATGAATTTGGAAACTGTGTTGAAAAATCTGGAAAATCGAACGGAACTGTTTGAAGATTTGTTGTGTTCTTATCCACCTCGTTTGAATGCTGTTCGAAGGGCTAATGGTGGTCATACTGACTATTAAATCGTGTCAATAAACTCAGTTTTTGATGGGCTTTCGAATGGTGTATGAATTATTTGTGTTGTTATTACAAGTGTTGCTGTGACCCCCTAGGAAAAGGTTATGCCCCGCCCTGTACAAAGTACTTTGCAGGGCTGTTTACTCCAAAACAAGCTTCAGGAAGTTCAGGGGGGGGGAATTGTGCTTTGGATTGCAATTGTACTCTTCCAAAGGCCCCTTCAGCGGATTGGCCTAAATGCATGAATGCCAAAGGACATCACCGATCGATGGGACTGGTGGAGGGAGGGTGGATGGCAGAGCTGCATTTATTCATGTTGTCAGTTGCAAAAGTGGCACTGTAGTGGAAGGAAGGAAGGAAGGAAGGAAGGAAGGAAGGAGGGAGGGAGGGAAGGAAAGAAAGAAAGAAAGAAAGAGAAGGAAGGAAGGAAGGAAGGAAGGAAGGAAGGAGAGGAAGGAAGGAAGGAAGGAAGGAAGGAAGGAAGAGTTTCACATAAACAACTTTGCATCTTCCACTTCTAACGGGAAAGAAGCATGTTCAAGCCACAAAATGTTCTCCTCTGTGGCCTTTGTGGCACACTCAGGAAGCTAGGCTGTGCATCCAACTTCTGTAATGGCACCCCAACATTTTTAGGGTGACAATGCATCATTTTCCCTTTTCAGCTTCCCAAAATTTCCCTGGCGGTTGAGATAAGCAAAGTACACTTAGCTACCTCCTTCACTTGCCCATATATACCTTATCCATCACTTTCTTCTCCCTCTCTCTCCTCCCCCTACCTCCCTCCTTTCTTCCCTCTGTCATCCTTCTCTATTTCTCCTTCCTCTCTCCTTCTCCTCTCTCCCCTTTCCACTCCTCCTTTCTCTCCTCCTCTTCCCCAGCCACCCTCTCTCCTATCCCTCTCTTCTTCCCTTACCTCTCACCTCTACTTCCCCCTCTTCCTCTCATTTACTTGTTGTATTTCAGCTTCTGAGCAAGCTCCATTTTATGTTGATGGTATTTATAATTCCTTTTCAATATACATATTTAATTTTAACACATATCTTCCTCAGGGAATTATTATGTCATCCTTCCGGCAGGTGGCTGGAGAGAGTTGCTTAACAAGGCCTGCAGGAATAAAAAATCAAATTGCCCAATTTTAAGAAAAGGAAAGGACTAGATTAAATATTACAGGGGGAAAACTAAACACAAACGGGTGGTAAACTATCCATATTCATTGTCAGTAATTAATCAAGAAGACACTGGGAAAAAATAAATAAAAAGGACCCAGGATCATCTCAATGGTCACATTTCCTTTTGACAGCTAAAAATTAAGATTTGTCAAAATACATTTTAGGCAAAGACAAGAAATCACAAGGTGGCGCAGTGGTTAAATGCAGCACTGCAGGCTACTGCTAGATCAGCAGTTCAGCGGTTCAAATCTCACCGGCTCAGGGTTGACTCAGCCTTCCATCCTTCCGAGGTGGGTAAAATGAGGACCCAGATTGTTGGGGGCAATATGCTGACTCTCTGTAAACCGCTTAGAGAGGCCTGAAAGGCCTATGAAGCGGTATATAAGTCTACTGCTATTGCTATGGTCCATTTGTCTCTGACATTTCTGGGGTTTGTTTTTTTCTGCCCTTTTCACTCTTTTCTAATGTCTTCCCCCTCCCCATAATTATTGTTTGAATGGACGCAGTTTTGTCTGCTTAAACAAAACAAACAGAAACCCACCTCCGTCTCCTTCATAGAATAAAAGTTTCTAAACGTTCATCATCATCAGGTAATAATACGCAGTTTGTTTGTTTGTTTATTCAGCTGTGTGTTTGTTTATTAAATTTATACACTTAAGAGCTGCTTTGCTTGACTTTCCCCAGCCTCCCCCTCTCCCTCTCCCCTCCCAAATATTCTAATGTCAGCAATGGGGCCACATTCTGGGTTTTTTTTCCCCCTTCCTAATGAGTTTATGGTACTATCCTGATTTTTTTTTTACAGGCAATAGTTTTCCAGAAGTTCTTAGGAATCTGCTGGGTGACTTCTGTCTCTTGAAAAGCAGTTTCTGGATTCCCTTCGGTTTCACTGTTGTCCTGGTGCAAATCTCTCCTCCCATCCCCAATCTCTCTCACACACACATACACACACACAACCTCTGAGCCCTGAATTGTCTCTTTCTCTTGTGCATCCCAAGAAATAACTAGCCTGATGCCTCCTCCTCCTCTTCTTCCTCTTCTCCCTCTTCCTTCTCCTCCTCTTCCTCTTCTTCCTCTCCTCCTCCTCCTCTTCCTCCTCCTCCTCCTCCCCCCTCCCCTCCCCCTCCTCCTCCTTAATTGGTTGGGCAATTGGGGAAGAGGGGTTGGGCAATTCCCTTTCGGTTGCCTATTAACTAGCAAGCGAAGGGATCAATCTTTGAAAGGTGACCATTTTTCAATTGCAAGAAGCAAGAAATGAGATCAGAGAGATCCTTTCACCTATAGTGGGTTGGCATTCTCAGTTCACCCCTCCTTCAGCAGGGGGAAGGGTCCATATTTTGGGGGGGCATGGTTCTCTCTGGGTCCCCGGAGGGAAAAGAAAGAAGGGACCACTTGCCTTGTTTGTTTTCTTAGAGATGGCATGATGAGGCCTAAACGAGAATGGGTGTCTCAAGATTTCCATCTCTGAACCCTGGGGGGAAATTGTTTAGATAAAGTCTTGAGGTAGAAATTCCTCTTTGATGGTGTGGAAAGTTATCACCCATAGCAGACATGTAAATACAGACTTCCACTCGGTTGTTGAGTTTGGCTACCCCATAAGTCCTTTCCCCCCACTTCCCATTGGATGATCCAGGCTAGATCTGATCAGAAAGGAGCTGTGACCGACAGCTCCTGGACCTCTTCTTGATGTTCTACTAAACATCTCAAGAAGGAAACTCAACCTCTTTCTCCGGAATAGCTTCTGCTAGAGACTTGCAGGCCACTACTGCTATGTCTCCTTTCTTAAGAACCTTGGAGTAGCTTACTCTTGGCTTAGACTACGGATAAGACTTCCCTTGAATAAGGTTACTACTCTTTCCTTCCCCACCTTGGCAACTGAGGAGCTCCCAGTATCTTTTCTGCTTCTAAACACACGAAAAACTCTCTCGTGACTGGAGAGAGCAGCAGCCATAAGGTGACCACACTCACCGCTTCCTGCACCTTGAAAATAATAAGATCACCCGAAGATAAGGCCAAGAGCTTATTTCGGGGGTCAAAAGAAAATAAGACCCTGTCTTATTTTCAGGGAAACACAGTAATTGTTGTAGTTTAGACTCCAGTAACAAAAGCAGCAGGGGGGGGGAGTGTCTGTGTGCACATACCTGTGTGCACCTGTGTAGATGAAGTGAAACAGGAAAGCTGTTTAGACAGGAACAAAGGCAACCTAAAGGTTCCTTTACTGCAGAGGGCGGCATTCAATGCACGAGTCTCTTGCAGATTCCAGAATGTTGAAATCTGACAAGAAACCGAAGAAGGGGCTGTGTGATGTTCAACACAAAGCTGTTGACAATCCCCCACAAGCTGGTGGGGGGGGAGGAGAAAATGCCCGTGTGTTGGCTGTCCAGAAAAAGTTAGACAAAGGGATCATTGTAGGTACTATTTTTAGCCCCCTCAAGGAAAATGGGATATAAATACAAGCAATAAATAAAATATTTATTGACCCTTTTGAAATATTCAAACTCTGCAAAAATTAAAGCTCTCCCTGCTCCCTTGGCCACAGGCTGAGGAGATCCACCCAGGCCTCCTGGTTTCCAGATGGGTCATAAATCTGTCAGGTGCAAGAAACCAGGATTATTCCACAAAGTACAAGTCCATGTTACCTCTAAACGGGAATCTGAACTACTAACAGTCCAAGCCAATTGGTGGTAGACAAGAAGTCAATGAACTTCAAAGTGGGCTGGACTTACAGCTCTTCTGGGCGTGAAGGGAGCCGAACTGATGACATGCTTGACCCCCACCTCCCTCGGGCTCAGCCTGGTCATCTCCTACAGAATCTTCGTCAAATGTTTTTTCCTTCATGACAAACTTTTAGGCTTCCATGAAAAGGTGGAGGCGGTACGGAGTTTGTGGTTTGAAGGTTGGCCACAGGAGCATATTTGAACTGGGTCGATGGTGGGATGTCGCTGTGTATTCGTTGAATCAATCGCTTGCCCCCCATTCAATGTGCATTTACACCCATTTTGGCAGGGGAGCCCAGTGCGCCAAAGCTGGAAGGCCACATGGGAGACGACGGAATTCCATCAAAGTGAACCTCATCAAGCAAGACGACGGGGGATCCCCGATCCGCCACTATCTCATTAAATACAAAGTCGTAAGTCTGGCTGATGAACCTGGGTTAGCTTCTGGGGCTGGTTTTTAACCCTCGGCTGATATTGGAAAGAAACAACTCTTAATTACTGTATCTTTCGGAGTATAAGACGCACCTTTCCCCCCCCCCAAAAAGAGGGTGAAAATCTGGGTGCGTCTTGTACACTGAATACAGCATTTTTGGCCTCCTGAAACCCCGCCCTCTTTGCAAAAATGGATGTGCAGAGGGTTTGGGAGGCCTACAAAGTACTCCTGGGGGTGGGGTGGGGCATAAACGAGCGAAAAATGGGCTATTTTTTGCTCGTTTTTGCCTCCTTCCATCCCCCAGGAACACTTTGGAGGCCTCTCAAAGTCTCTGCGTGTCCCGTTTTTCACAAAAAATGAGGCGTGCAGAAGGTTTGGGAGGTCTGCAGAATGCAAAAAGTTTTTCCTTTTAAATTTACCTCTTCAAAACCTTGGCGTGTCTTATACTCCGGTGCGTCTTATACACCAAACAATACAGTAAGTCAGATTTGACAAACGTGACAAATTTCTCAGATAAATTTGTGTGCATTTGGATGTTGGAAATAGCAGAAGGAATGATTGGGTTTAGTGAGAAAATATTATAATAGGTTTGAGTCAGGGGTGAAATGCTCTGAATTCTGCTACTGGTTTGCTTCGCATGCGCGCTGTTCGCGCAAACCAATAGTAAAAACTATGCTATCAGTTTAGGCGAACCGGTAGTTCGGACAATCAACTTGCGATAATCAGTTGTGCTGCACGATCTCTAATTAGAACTCGCACGGCGTAGCTGACTGTCGCACCCCGACGATAGAACCGGTTCGGGGGCGTGGCGGTCCGAGTTACTACCTACTCAGCCGAACCAGTCTGAACTGGTACGAACCCACCTCTGCCCTAATTCCTACAGAGGACCTTCCCAGTTGCTGTTGGGAAGCTGTGCTGTTAATGGCCAGGTGTTTAGCATGGGGATCACCTGCCTGCAGATTCAACCTGCCATGACGTCAGAGGACACCTGTGGCCCAGGGGCAGAGCAGAAGCCCCTCCCCAGGCAGGCAGGGCAAGGTTCATCCTTGAGTGATGTCGTGCTAACTGAACCTCGATGGCCTGACAGGAGAAGAGCGTTTTTCACATCTGCTTTGATGCAAAAGCCAAGAGCAGAAGGACGCAAGGGGCGGGTTGCTCTTTCATGTCAAGCTTCTGAAACTGAGGTACCGTATTTTTCGGAGTATAAGACGCACCTTTTTCCCTCAAAAAAGAGGCTGAAAATCTGGGGGCGTCTTATACACCGAATACAGCATTTTTTGCCTCCAGAAACCCCGCCCCTTCAACAAATGGCCATGTACAGCCTTTAGAAGGCTTCCAGAGAGCTCCTGGGGGCTGGGGAGGGCAGAAATGAGTGAAAAATGGCTCTTTTTTGCCCCTCCCAGCCCCCAGCAGCACTCTATAAGCTTCCTAAAGGCTATCCATGCCCTTTTTTTTTTTTTTTGACAAAAAACGAAAAACGGATCATGTTTTGCTCGTTTTTGGGCCCCCTCCCCGAGTACTCTACAAGCTTCCTAAGGGCTATTCATGCCCTTTTTTTTGAAAATAAATGGGCCTGTTTTCACAAAAAATGGGCCGTTTTTGGGAGGTTTGCAGAGTGCAAAAACTTTTTTTTAAAAATTTTCCTCTTCAAAACCTTGCTGCGTCTTATACTCCGGTGCATCTTATACTCTGAAAAATACGGCATTTCCCAGCTCCGTGGTGCTTCATGCCTCTGTCCTCTTCCTCCCTTCCCCTTTTCTGCAGAAACAATCCCCCGAGTGGAAGCCGGAGATCCGCCTCCCGTCAGGCAGCGACCACGTCATGCTCAAGTCGCTGGACTGGAACGCCGAGTACGAAGTCACCGTCATCGCGGAGAACCAACAAGGGAAATCCAAGCCGGCACGCTACGCGTTCAGGACCTCAGCCCAGCCCACCATCATCCCAGGTAGCCCCTCATTTTCTGCCCCCTCCTTTTCCGCTTGAACTTTTAATGCACTGGCATCACATCCTTTAATGCGCTTCCGTTTAAAAACCACCAAGACAAAAGCAACGGAAACTCCCCGGCCGCACGCTTGCTTTCCGTCATCCTCATAACTGGTAATCCATCTTAGAACGTAGCTCTTCGGCCTCGTACATACCCCAAGGGCCCCGTCTGCGGTATGTATGCTCCATCGATGGTCGGTTTCCCCCTGGCAACTCTTGAGGCAGTTGACTTTGTTGCGCATGGCTTTTGAGTGAGGTTCTTCCAAGCAAGGAGGCACAGAAGCAAATGGGGAAACCCACCAGTTTAGGTCACTGGTTTTTCTCCACTTGTCGCTTCCAGGGTCCATGATGAAACCCCGTCAGGTTTTGCTTCCAAGAACCCCTTGGCGTTCTCAGCTAAGACTTCCAACTGCTTGGCTACAAAGAGCTGAACACCAGGATGCAAATTAAGCATGCACTGATATTTAGTTCCTCTGTATCATTGGTTTCGCTTGGGGTGGGCAACCACTAAAAATGCTACAGGTTTTACCCTTCTCTGTCCCCCACCCCTCTGGAGTCCCCCCCCCCCACAGCCCTAATTCTGAAATAATTGAAGGGGGTGGAGGAAGATCTTATAGAACAGATGGTGATCTCTAAAGCTTCCTTCCTCCTTTTTTCCCCTTTGCTTTCCTTTCTTTTCCCTCCTTCTCCTTTCTTTCTTTCCTTCCTTTCTTTTCCTTTCCTTTCTTTTCCTTTGTTCTCCTTTCCTCCCCTTTCCTTTCTCCTTCTTTCCTTTCCTCCTTCTCTTCATTCTTTCCTTTCTTTTCCTTTCCTTTCCTTCCCTCCTTCTCCCTTCCTTTTTTTTCCTTTTCCCTCCTTTCCTTTCCTCCCCTTTCCTTTCCCTCCCTCCTTCTTTCCTTTTTTTCTTTCCTTTCCCCTCCTTTCCTTTCCTTCCCTCCTTTTTCTTTCCTTCCTTCCTTTCTTTTCCTTTGCTCTCCTTTCCCCCCTTTCCTTTCCTTTCTCCTCCTTTCCTTTCCTCCTTCTCTTCATTCTTTCCTTTCCTTTCTTTTCCTCTCCTTTCCCTCCTTCTCCCTTCCTTCTTTCTTTTCCTTTCCTCCCCTTTCCTTTCCCTCCCTCCTTCTCCTTTCCTTCCTTCCTTTCTTTTCCTTTCTTTCCCCTCCCTCCTTCCTTCTCCTTTCCTTCTTTTCTTTCCTTTTCTTTCCCCTCCTTTCATTTCTCTCCCTCCTTCTCCTTTCCTTCTTTCCTTTCCTCTCCTTTCCTTTCCCTCCCTCCTTCTCCTTTCCTTTCCTCCCCTTTTCTTTCCCTCCCTCCCTCCTTCTCCTTTCCTTCCTTTCTTTTCCTTTCTTTTCCCTCCCTCCTTCCTTCTCCTTTCCTTCTTTCCATTCTTTTCCTTCCCTTCCCTTCCTCTCCTTCTCTTTTCCTTCCTCTCTTTCCTTCTCTCCCTCTCTGTCTTTCCATACAATATAGGCCACAATGGGTCTTTGATATAATTTGTCAGCCAGAGATTTATATTTCACTTGAAGGGAGAATTTCATTATAGCCGCGTCCAGTAACATTCTAAAACAACTGACACTTCATACCGCCACATCAGCAATTCTAATGCCTTCCCCCCAACCCTCACCTTGGTTTCTCCGAAAGACAAATTGTGCAGCTCCATTCGAAATAAATCTCATTGGGGAGTGGGAAAGGAAGATTGGCTCCAGGTATATTTTTAACACGGTTCCGTTGGCAAAAAAATAATATATGAATCTACAACATCTTATCTTGTCCTGTCCTCTGGTCTTCATCTTGTTTTCCCCTTCAGCCCCCTGAAAAATCTCCGGTTTCTATGAGATTCGTCCTGGTGGGTTGAAATTTGGCCACGAAGGCCTCACGTTTCATTTTCTAAGTGCTGAGAGAGAAATGTACGTGGCAAATTCCGAAGTAGGCTAACTCTGAACGTTGACCTTCTGGTTGGAAGGTCCTTCTGAAATGTTGACCTTCGGCATTTGCTTAGCAAGACCTTCCCCAACTCAGTAAACATGGCCAAAAATGTCAAGTGGTGAGGAAGGCAGGAGGCTTACAACTTCTAGTTCAGTGTTTCTCAACCTTGGCAACTTGAAGATGCCTGGACTTCAACTCCAGAATTCCCCAGCCAGCGAATGCTGGCTGGGGAATTCTGGGAGTTGAAGTCCAGACATCTTCAAGTTGCCAAGGTTGAGAAACACTGCTCTAGTTGCTATTTTAGGATTAGCAGAAGGTTGAATGACATCCTTGGTTGATGGAAAGCGAGCAGAAGAAAGGGACCCAGTGACCTCAGAACACTTCGTGGCATCCCATAATAAGTTTTCTTGGCTTTCAGTTTCATCTGTCAAATGTGAAACCATCCTATTGTAGCTTATTTAGTAAGCCTAGTGGAGATGTATCCAGGCAAGACACCAGGTGGCTAGGGAGTTCTAGTCCTGCTTGAGGCATGGAGAACCAGTTGTGAGTCAACCTCAGTGTGAGGAGCTTGAGTCTTGTTTGCGTGTAACACAGAGATGTTGCGTTGCTTTTCACGCTGGACAGGGAAAGTAAATGCATTTGCTTGTCTAGATGAGCAGGACTGACAGCAGATCATTGTTCTTGAACACTGACAGAGGCCTGGAATAAACTAGGTAGTATCCTTCCATACTTGCTGCCATATTTGATGACACTCAAATACTATGGCCACCTAATGAGAAGGAAGGACTCCCTGGAGAAGAGCTTCATGCTGGGAAAGACTGAGGGCAAAAGAAGAAGAAGGGGACGGCAGAGAATGAGGTGGCTGGATGGAGGCACCAAACCAATAGGTGTGATCTTAAGTGGACTCCAGAGGATGGTGGAGGACAGGAAGGCCTGGAGGAACGTTGTCCATGATGAGTCGGACATGACTTCGTAACTAACAACCACAAACCATAGGAAGTAAGTTGTGTCTCCGACGCAACTTAGTGATTGAAGAACAACAGCACAGATTCCTACTTGATGGAACATAGGAGAAACATTAATTTGGGGAACCTCTCTAGGACTTGACTGGATGTCCTGCCTAATGCTGGGTAGTGAATTTAGATAGGGAAAGCAAACACACCAAGTCAAACGGGCGATATTCACATAGTTTGTGGAACTCTAGTCTCTGTAGGCGGTTAAGATAAGTCTGGGCTGATTCACATCAAACTGGCTACAGACGTTGTGAATGCTCCAACCTGGGAGCTTTTAAGAAGAGTTTGGACAAGGATTTGTCTGAAACGGCATGGGGTTTCCTGCCTGGTTGGACTAGAAGACCTCCAAGGTCCCTTCCAACTCTGTGATTCTGGGAATTCTCACAGCTTCTAGTGGCTGTCTTTGGCTCCATGCAATGGGTGGCAGGGAGAGCAGAGGTTGGATTCAGCCGGTTCTGACCAGTTCTGGAGAACCGGTAGCGAAAATTTTAAGTAATTTGGAGAACCGGCAAATACCACCTCTGGCTGGCCACGCCCCCATCTATTCTCTGCCTCCCGAGTCCCAGCTAATCGGGAAGAAATGGGGATTTTGCAGTATCCTTCCCCTGCCACGCCCACCAAGCCGCGCCCACAGAACCGGTAGTAAAAAGAAATTGAATCCCACCTCTGGGGAGAGAGGACCAAGGCAGCCTGGGGCACTTCAACCATGACACAACCCCTGTGCTGAGTCCCACTCGCTCCTTCCCCCGGCCCCACAGAGAGGATCCTCCGCCCCCCCTTTGGTGTCCGCTGTTCCCAACTATCCTCCCCCCATCCCCACCCTCTCTCCCCTCCCCAGCCTCCCTTACTGCTGGCTTCCCAGTTACGCTTCTCTTATTACCATCATCGCTGCTGCCGCCGCTGCTGCCACTGCTCTGTTCTTCTAACTTTTTGAACATTTCTTTTTTCTTTAATTTATACTGAGTTAAGCAAAGACTTTTTAAAAATTCTTATCGGTTTTTCTTTCTGTATTTATGACCTATTTTTTTTTCTTTTATCTATTTTCTCTCTCTCTTTCTCTCTCTCTCTCTCTCTTTTTTTCATTCCCGATCCCTTCCCTTCTACCCCTTTGTGGTTCCTTTGGTGTTTCTGTTCTCCTACGTACCTACTCCGGATCCCAATGGAAACGTCCACTTTTCCTGCCCGCGCCACCGTTTTCCTTTCCTCCCCCCCCAAAAAAAAACCCCCCAACGGTCCTCCTTCCCTCCTCCTGGGAACCTTCCCTGGTTGTTACTGCAGCCACCTTGGGGAGCCCAGCTGCTTCGACTCCTTGGGTCTCCCTGCTCCTGATCCCAGCAGCTCTGCTTCTGCTGTGCTAGGGGTGCAGCTGCTGCTTTTCAAAGACCCCCCCCTCCCCGTTGTGTCCTTGAGGCCGGACACCCCAAGAGAGGATCTCTTTGTTTTTCCAAGGATGGCGTCTGTTTGGGGATGGGGATGCAGGAAGGGAAGGCAGAAGCACGAGGAAGGATTTGGCGGTTTTGTCGTGAGGAAGGAGGAGGATGTTCTAAACCGGGCATGTTTTAAGATTCTCTGCATGTCTGCCCTGAAATCCAACGGCTCTTCTTGACCCCCCTTTTTAGCCCCTGGCTGTGAAAAAATAAAAAGGATCGCTTACACTTTTCAAATTGTGTTGGGGGAAAGTTGGTTTCTCTGGATTGGTTTGGTCACCGTCCCCACTCGCCGCTCGTCCTTTTGCCCGTCGTAGGTAGCAGAAATACAGAAAAGGCAACTGGGAGGTCAACAGAGAGGCGAAAGGTCATCTTTTGGATTAACCGCAGAGGTAGTCCTTGACTTACAGCGGTCTGTGTAGTGACCGTTTCAAAGTTACAGCAGCACTGGGGGGGAAAAGGGAGCGGTGGCCATTTTTCACACTTATGACCGTAGTGACATCCCCGATCAAAATTCGGACGCCTGGTGACTGGTTCCTATTTATGACGGTTGCAGCGTCCCGGGGTGGGGGGTGGCAGTATATATCACGCGATCCCCTTTTGCGACCTCCTGACGAGCAAAGTCCACAGGGAAGCCAGATCCACTTAACAACTTTGGCAAGAAACTTTTGCCATCAAAACTCACGATTGTTGAAATGTTCGGTTCAGTTCAGTGGTGGGATTCAAAATATTTTAACTACCGACTTGGTGGGGGGGTGGCAGGGGAAGGATACTGTAAAATCCCCCTTCCCTCCCCACCCAGCTGCTTTCCAGCTTGGTTCTCCTGTGCAGGGCCACAGAAGAAGACCCAGCCGATCAGCTGGGACTCAAGAGGCAGATAATAGATGGGGGCATGGCCAGCCAGAGGTGGTATTTGCCGGTTCTCCGAACTACCCAAAGTTTCTCCTACCGGTTCGCTAGAACCAGTCAGAACTGGCTGAATCCCACCTCTGGTTCAGTTGCAGTGGTAAGTCAAGGACTATCTGTATTTGTGTCCATGGGGGAGCCCCCCCCTGCCCTCCCCCATGTCTCCTGGACAGCAACGTGCTCCTCCCATAGAACTTCAACCATCTCCTTGCCCACCGCGCCAAGCAGCAAAGTCCATTGTGTTCTCACACACCATCCCTCAACATGATGCCCGCCACTTTCGTTGAGTTTTGGCTGCCATCGCCCCCCTGATGGATGAAGAGCCGAGGTGGTGCAGTGGGTAGAGTGCAGCACTGCAGGCCACTTCAGCTGACTGCTAGTTCAGCAGTTCAGCGGTTCAAATCTCACTGGCTCAGGGTTGACTCAGCCTTCCATCCTTCCGAGGTGGGTAAAATGAGGACCCGGATTGTTGGGGGCGATATGCTGACTCTGTAAACCGCTTAGAGAGGGCTGAAAGCCCTATGAAGCGGTATATAAGTCTAACTGCTATTGCTAAGTTGATGGGAGCCCGTATCTTCATATTGTGTCCCAAGCGCTGCTGGGAAAGGCAGCTATTGTACGTCTATCCCCCCAAGACTGAAATGGGGCTTCCAGACTTGCGGGTTTGAACTAAAAGGGCCCTTCCATTAGAAGGCTCTCATGGGTTAACAAGACACTGATTTGATTCTCCTCGCTTCCCCCCCCCCCCCCCCCGCTGATGAAGTTGCTCGTGAAGAGGTCCTCCTTCCTGGAGACCAAGACCCGCGTCCACTTTGCTGCCACCACTTCCGGGTGGTTCTCTCTCCTGCTGCTGCATGAAAAAGGCCACTACTTCAACTGGTGGGAAGATCTGTTGGCTTCCATGTGCATTTAGCATTGCATCCTTCAGGGCAGGCAGGCGGGGGGGGGGGGGGTGTCTCCAAACTTAGCAACTTTTAAGACGGGTGGACCTCAACTCCCAGAATATCCCAGCCAGCCAAGTTGCCAAATTTAGGAAACCCCTGCTGGCTTGGAGAATTCTGGGAGTTGAAGTCCACCCGTCTTAAAAGTGGCCAAGTTTAGGAAACCCTCCGCTTTAGGGGTCAGCACGAAGAGGTGTCTCGTTTTTTTAAGCTGTCTCATTTTTTTAAGACAGATTGATATTTCTTTCGGACCATTTTCCAGGATCTGTTTGAACAAGCTCTGATAAGCATGGAGCACTTTAGGTTCTGCCCATGAACCAGTGTTTCTCAACCTTGTCAACTTGAACATGTCTGGACTTCAACTCCCAGAATTCCCCAGCCAGCGTTCGCTGGCTGGGGAATTCTGGGAGTTGAAGTCCAGACATCTTCAAGTTGACAAGGTTGAGAAACACTGCCATGAACATTGTGTGTGTGTGTGTGTGTGTGTGTGTGTGTGTGTGTGTGTGTGTGTGTGTGTGTTTATTCCTCCCACATCAAATTTTCAGTGGACTATCACACCCAACAGATTTGAAGGGTGTTAGGGCTGAGGTAGTAGGCTATTTAATAGCCTCTGTCCCTTTTCTTCTTTCACGCCCATTGACCTGTTAATACCCAAACTATGTCTAGCCATCACACACACACACACACACACACACACACACACACACACACACACACACACACACACACACCCTACAGTCCTAGACTCATGTGATCTCCGTTTCTGATGAGACAAGACGATGGGGAAGCCAGAGTCACTTAACAATTAAGCAGAGATCCACAGAGGTGGCGCAGTGGTTAGAGTGCAGTACTTCAGCTGACTGTTAGCTGCAGTTCAGCGGTTCAAATCTCACTGGCTCAGGGTTGACTCAGCCTTCCATCCTTCCGAGGTGGGTGAAATGAGGACCCGGATTGTTATTGCGGGCAATATGCTGACTCTGTAAACCGCTTAGAGAGGGCTGAAAGCCCTATGAAGCGGTATATAAGTCTAACATTGCTATTGCTATTGTTAACGTATGTGGCAAGGAAAGGACATCAAGTGGGGCAAAACTCACTTAACAACCATCTCGCTTAGCAACATAATTGTGGGGCTCACTTATGGGCAAGGGCCACTGCACATCATCCCTGGCCTGCGGTTCCCAACCTGGGTAAAATCCACACTCTTCCACCTGCCCTCTCCTGGATCACTCTAGACAATCTCCCTAACACAGAGGTGTCCAAACTTGGGAACTTTAAGACTTGGGGAGCCTGGGGAATTCTGGGAGTTGAAGTCCACAAGTCTTAAAGTTCCAAAGTTTGGACACCTCGGCCCTAAACGCTATTAATAGGATAGTTGTGCGATTCTCTTTAAGCCTTTCATGATATTTGCACATTTGCATTAAAAAGAGGGAGGGGGAGATTATATAAAACACCTGATTATTATTTTTTAAATTGCATAGCTGTATCAAAACCATTCCCCCCTGGGCCAAAAATAGCTGTTGCTTTTTTCTAACTTTGGAGTCGGGGTGGGGTGGGGACGCAGATCAAAGGACTTTATCTCACTCTACATCCATGAAAAGAAAAACATTTCATTGTCTCGTGGCAAACGGAGGCTCTTCTTCGTGATATCTTACCAGCTCCTAAGAGATGGAGCAAAAAGTTTGGGCACACGACTGGAAGGATTCATTTTCCCAAACCATGTCAGAGTTGGCAGCCGAAAAAGGCTGGCTGGAGAAGGTAGGTATAGGTATAATTGCAGTAATTGCATTGGTATAATTGCAGTAGAGCTCAAAGAGAGTTTTTGGAGAAATTGGGCAAATGCTCCTGAAAATGTCCCCAAAGTAGAGAGAGAGAGAAAGAGACATGGAACACACCGGGGGGGGGGGGGGGGGGCTGCTGCTCTTTCCATCTGGCAATCTCTTGAGAACGATCCGGGGGGAGGTCCTTCTCCCCCCAAACCGCCCATCCAGGCCCAAGCAAGAGCTGCATTGTCTTCACTTCCTTTGCTTTTGGGGAGAGGAGGAATGTCCCAAAAGTACTGTTGGAAGAAACGTCCTTCTGGGTTCAGCTCCAAGTGGGGAGAAAGATACTGGAAACATGGAGGCTGCTTGGAAAGATGGTTTTAATGGTGGACAGGGTCCCATGGCTTGAGCTCCTGAACAGAAAAGGGGGATCAGAGGCTTCCAGATGTTGGGTGAAGAAGGAAAGAGAGCGAGATGCTGAAAGTCCCTGGTTTTATGCCCTCTCTGGCCTTTGATCTTGATCTTGTATTCTGATTAGTTGTCAGAGTCCCAGAGACAACTCTCTAGGCTGTGCCTTTGAGTCCAAGTTTGGTTGAGCCTCGCTTCTTCCCAGGTGCCCTGTGGTGCGATGGGTCAAGGGCTCATACTATCAGGCCTTAATCCCATCACCCTGGAGCTGAAGGGGGGAGGTCTTCGTTGTGTAGAATAGACTGGCTCAGGCCTTTTTATAGTATAGTATAATCTATACTATATAATCTATACTATAATTGTCATACTTAAATACAACACAATTGGTTGTCAATGGCCCATTGACAAAGATTAACCCCATTCTTAACCCCATCACCCTGGAGCTGAAGGGGGAGGTCTTTGTTATGTAGAATAGATTGGCTCATGCCTTTGTATAGTATAGTATAGCATAATCTATACTATATAATCTATACTATAATAGTCATACTTAAATACAACACAATTGGTTGCCAATGGCCCATTGACAAAGATTAGCCCCATTCTTAACCCCATCACCCTGGAGCTGAAGGGGGAGGTCTTCGTTGTGTAGAATAGACTGGCTCAGGCCTTTTTATAGTGTAGTATAGTATAATCTATACTATATAATCTATACTATAATAGTCATACTTAAATACAACACAATTGGTTGTCAATGGCCCATTGACAAAGATTAACCCCATTCTTAACCCCATCACCCTGGAGCTGAAGGGGGGAGGTCTTTGTTATGTAGAATAGACTGGCTCAGGCCTTTTTATAGTATAGTATAATCTATACTATATAATCTATACTATAATAGTCATACTTAAATACAACACAATTGGTTGCCAATGGCCCATTGACAAAGATTAACCCCATTCTTAACCCCATCACCCTGGAGCTGAAGCGGGGAGGTCTTTGTTACGTAGAATAGACTGGCTCAGGCCTTTGAATAGCATAGTATAGTATAATTTTTATTGTCGTACTTAAATACAACGGAATTGGTTTCAGTGGCCCATTGACCAAGGTGGGGGCTATTAAGATTGAGCCTCCTTCCTGCCTAAAAACATGTTTTTTTCCATTTCTGATCCAGGGAAACATAATATTCTGCCTTTTTTCAATATTTCCCGGGATATTTCATTCTTCTAGGAGAGAGGGTGGGTTTTTAACTTCCTTCAGTACTTTCCAAAAGCAAACTGGACTTCCTTGGGGTTTTCCTTCTCCTCTTGAAACCTCTCGCTTCCCACTCAAGAAGCTTCTTCAGAGCGTCTCCCGTCCTAAAGATGTTTCTCGGGTGAGAAGCAAAATGTTTTCAAGGGGGGAAAAAACCGAAGGGAGCCCAGCCTTCGGGACAGCTGTGCCCCTGGATGATGATGGAGAATCTCCATAGACAGGGAGAGAAGGGGTCTCCCTGGTCTTATTATTATTATTATTTATTTGTCTTGTATGCCGCCCACTCCCGGAGGACTCCGGGCGGCTCACAAAAGACAAGGGAAAGGGGGAAACTAGACAAAGACAACATATTAAAAACAAAACCAACATTCACAATTTCCGTGGAGGTAGATGCTTCTCAGCTCCCCCCAGCCTGCTGGAACAGCCAGGACTTGGTGGCTTTGCGGAAGGCCGGGAGGGTAGTGAGGGTCCGGATCTCAACAGGGAGCTCGTTCCAGAGGGCCGGAGCTGTGACAGAGAAGGCTCTCCCCCGGGGAGTCGCCAGCCGACATTGGCTGGCAGATGGAATCCGGAGGAGACCCAACCTGTGCGATCTAATTGGTCTGAGAGAGGTAATCGGCAGGAGGCGGTCTCTCAGGTACCCAGGTCCGATGCCATGTAGGGCTTTATAGGTAGCGACCAGCACCTTGAAGCGGATTCGGAGACTAATAGCTAGCCAGTGCAGCTCGCGGAGGATAGGTGTAACATGGGTGTACCTTGGTGTACCCACAATTGCTCGCGCGGCTGCGTTCTGGACTAATTGGAGTCTTCGAACACTCTTCAAGGGCAGCCCCATGTAGAGCGCATTACAATAATCCAGTCTTGAGGTCACAAGGGCGTGAGTGACTGTCTGAAGGGCCTCCCGATCCAGGTAGGGTCGCAATTGGTGCACCAGGGCCTTCTTGCTCATCCTGTCTTCTCCACTTCCTTTTGTGCTCCAAAGCCAGCACAACGACGACGTCGGGACTGGGCACAGCCGCCATCGTGGGCATCCTCATCGTCATCTTCGTCCTTCTGCTGGTGGCCGTGGACGTCACCTGCTACTTCCTGAACAAGTGCGGCCTTTTCATGTGCATCGCCGTCAACCTGTGTGGCAAGTCGGGGCCCGGCGCGAAGGGGAAGGACATGGAAGAGGGCAAAGCGGCCTTCTCGTGAGTAACTGGACGCCTTCTCTCCTGCTGCATCTCCTCTTCCCTGCATTTGACCCATGGCACAGGGGGTCCCCAAAGTTGGCAACTTTAAGACTTGTGGACTTCAACTCCCAGAATTCCCCAGCCAGCATACCTTACTCTCTTGTGATCCCTTTCTCTGCAATCTCGCCACTTAGATCAGAGGTCTTCAAAGTTGGCAACTTTAAGACTTGTGGACTTCAACTCCCAGAATTCTCCAGCCAGCTATGCTGGCTGGAGAATTCTGGGAGTTGAAGTCCACAAGTCGTAAAGTTGCCAACTTTGAAGGCCTCTGCCCACAGCAGAAGGTGGCACCTTCTCCATTGTGTAAATCAGGTGGGAGCTGGTAGCTACCAAAACTAGTCATCCCTATCATATATACAGTATTCCTAAGTGGGCCTGTAAGCCTCCTGTGAGCTCCTTAGGAATGTTTTGAACAAGGATCTCCAACTTTGGACCACTTTAAGACCTATGGACTTCAACTCCCAGAATTCCCCAGCCATCATAGAATAGCATGACTGGCTGGTAAATTCTGGGAGTTGAAATCTACAAGTCGTAAAGCAACCAAGTTTGGGGAGCCTGGTTTAGAAGGTAAACAATGTAGGGCTTACATGTCAGAGTTTGTGGCGGAAAAATCAAATCCAGAAAGCCCCCACAGATAACTGGTTCAGCTGGATTCATTAACTTCTTTATATAGGTAATAACAGATGAATAAACGTACGATACCAACAGTCGATTCTTTCAACGTGGTAGAAGTTACAAGCAGAACACAAGCAGGAGGGAACAGTTAGTTTCCTTTCAGAGTTCAGAGCAGACAAGTCCAATTTTAGACTAGTTTACTTCTCAGAGCAGCAGAATCGGAACTTACAGACTAGTTTCAGTTTCAATTCTCAGCTAAGCCACACCCAGACTCTAAGCTTAAGTTTCTGTGTCCAAAACAGCCCTCATTGGCTGACCCAATTGCTAGGCCTATTCATTGGCTGATCTATTCCAGTCTATGAATATCCATACTCTGACATTACGACCTGCAGCTGTTCCTGGAACCCATTTCCTCCTGCCCAGGTGAAGAGCGAGGGAGCATCTTTGCCCAGCTGGTTTTTCTGCTAAACATGCGGCTCTTTTGCCGCTGCCAGTTGGCGCAGTGGTTAAATGCAGCACTGCAGGCTGACTGCTAGATCAGCAGTTCGGCTGTTCAAATCTCACCGGCTCAGGGTTGACTCAGCCTTCCATCCTTCCGAGGTGGGTAAAATGAGGACCCGGATTGTTGTTGGGGGCGATATGCTGACTCTGTAAACCGCTTAGAGAGGGCTGAGAGCCCTACGAAGCGGTATATAAGTCTACTGTTATTGCTATTATTATAGTTGCATGCTTCCTCGGTTCCAAACACTGCATGCTCCCAAATGTTGGAATCCTCTCCCTTAACCCTGGAATTGCAGCTCCCTAAATCCTCTCCAAACCCTCTCAGAAAGTGCAGAATGAGAGGTTGCCCAAACTGACCCTGCAAAACGCTGCCCTTGAATTTTGAATAATTTCACCCAGCCGAGAGAGGAGGGGGCAGCCTGGCTCCCCTTCCAGTGACCCACAAGAGTTCCTCTCCTGGGGATGGAAACGTGGCAGTGCAGAAGCCAAGGGGTCAGTCGGCAAAGACAGGGGACAACCATGAGGTTCCAGGCTGGTCAAGTTTTGGGATCAAGTTGTCTCTTGTGTAGTATAAAAAGCGAGATTTCTTTTCCTTTCTGCTGGGTTCTGATTGGGTTGAGCTGAATCTAAAGCCACTGAGCCGAGGTGGCGCAGTGGTTAGAGTGCAGCACTGCAGGCTACTTCAGCTGACTCTCTAGCTGCAGTTTGGCTGTTCAAATCTCACCGGCTCAAGGTTGACTCAGCCTTCCATCCTTCCCAGGTGGTTAAAATGAGGACCCAAATTGTTGGGGGGCAATGTGCTGACTCTGTAAACCGCTTAGAGAGGGCTGTAAAAGCACTGTGAAGCGGTATATAAGTCTAAGTCCTATTGCTAACTGGGAAAGCTAGGTAGGTAGGTAGGTAGGTAGGTAGGTAGGTAGGAAGGAAGGAAGGAAGGAAGGAAGGAAGGAAGGAAGGAAGGAAGGAGAGAAGGAAGGAAGGAGGGAAGGGAGGGAGGAGGGAAGGGAGGGAGGGAGGAAGGAAGGAAGGGAGGGAGGGAGATGAAGGCTGAGGGAGGGAGGACAAGAGGTAGGAAGGTAGGTAGATAGGTGAAGAAGGAAGGAAGGAAGGAAGGAAGGAAGGACCGTGGTGGCACAGTGGTTAGAATTCAGTATTGCAGGCTAACTCTGCCAACCGCCAGCAGTTCAATACTGACCGACTCAAGGTTGACTCAGCCTTCTGTGCTTCCGAGGTTGGTAAAATGAGGAGCCAGATTGTTGGGGGCAAGAGGCTGGCTCTGTAAACGGCTTAGAGAGGGCTGTAAAAGCACTGCAAAGCGGTATATAAGTCTAAGGGCTTTTGCTAAATAGGGCAGGTTTTAGCATAACCCTGCCTCTTTCTCGCGCCCACCTTCTTCCGCTTAATGTTCTGCAAGCTAGAAGGAAACAGAGAGGTGGGCCAGGGTGCTGCCTCATTTTACTGACCTCAGAAGGATGGAAGGCTGAGTCAGCCTTGAGCCGGTGAGATTTGGTCTTACGAACTGCAGTCTCTTGCTTGAGCAAGGGATTGGGCTAGAAGACCTCCAAGGTCCCTTCCAACTCTGTTATTCTGCCCCTTTCCTACTCGTTGGGGATTAGGAAGGCAGCCCCCTGTCCCACCTCTCCTTTACACCCCTCTCTGAGCCGTTTACACAGTCAGCCTCTTGCCTCCAACAATTTGGGTCCCCAATGAGTAGGGAAGGGGCAGAAGAACAGAACAAGAGAGTTGGAAGGGACCTTGGAGGTCTTTCCTTGCTCAAGCAGCCATTTCAGATCCGGAGGTCTTCTAGTCCAGTCTCTTCTTAAAAGCTTCCCACAGCTTCTGAAGGAAAACCATTCCACTGATCAATTGTTCTCACTCTTAGGAAATTTCTCCATAGTTGTAAGTTGCTTCTCTCCATCCGTTGCAAGAGATGCCTTCAGGACACAAACTCCGAATCCTTCCCTCCCTTACAGGAAGGACGAATCAAAAGAGCCCATCGTGGAGGTGCGGACGGAAGAGGAACGGACTCCGAATCACGACGGAGGCAAACACACAGAACCGAACGAGACCACCCCGCTCACTGAGCCAGAGTAGGTTGGGAAGGGGGCTGCGTTCCCTGGAGGAGGAGAACACCAGGGTAGCCCGTTGTTCTCCCGGCCTCTGCGGGCCTCTTGCCAGGCCCTGGGTGCCAAAAGCGAATGCGGTTGAGAAGGGCACGGAGGGAGCGCTGCGGACGCAGGCCCAGCATCTGGACCTCTGGTGACCCCCCCAAGGGAGAAATGGAGAAGTGGCTTATGGGCCTCGAGAGACAGCCGGGCATTTCCTTCTCTGTGTGGGCCGTTGTGGCTGGAGTCCATTCTATCCGTTGCCTCAATTGGCCCTTGGAGACCTTGAGCGGGGCAAGAGAGGAGGAATGTCACCCAAGACGAGCATCACCAACAGAGAGTATCTTTTTCCTATCACCCTGTTTAATTACGAGCTCAGGATCCCACCCTGTTTGTAGAGACCCCTCCTGTGGGGGCCCTTGGGACAACGCCACGGTCCTTGTGCTGTCGTGGTACAAGTGAGATAAATGGTTTATGTGCACCAATTGCACCGTTGGCACAGGGGCGCCTTGACACACGGGAGGTCGCCGTGCCGCGCACCCGACACCGGTGGCCCTGTCCTGACTGGATGTCTGTCCTTGGCCTCGACCCTCCTGCCTCTGTTTCTCTCCTTCCTGTCCCTTATTTGTGCCTAAATAACCGCATGCCAGTCCGGCTGTTGCATTGACTCCTCCAACCGCTTGCGATGTTGACGGCTGTCACCGCCTCTCTTTCTTCCTCTCTCTCTTCCCTCCCTCCCTCCCTCTCTCTCTCTCTCTTTCTCCCCTCTTCCTTCCCACCCTCCTCACAGGCACCCTGCCGACACCGTTGCAGCCACAGAGGACATGATGCCGTCCGTGACCACAGTCACCACAAACTCTGACACCATCACCGAGACCTTTGCCACTGCCCAGAATAGCCCCACCAGTGAGACCACCACGCTAACCTCCAGCATCACACTGCCAGACACCCCCGTGCCCAATGCCACCGCTGGGGCCCCCAACCAGGGCACGCCTTCCAAAACGGCCGCTGCCCCTTCGCCCCCACCGGCCTCCGCCCCCAAAGTGGCCCCCCTGGTCGACCTCAGCGACACCCCCACGTCCCCTCAGGCCGCCGGCAATTTATCCTCCAATGTCCTCAACCACCAGGGGGCGGTGTTGAGCCCCAGCTCCACCGCCAAGGGGCCCGAGGCTCCCAAGGGCCCCACTGTTGCCTCCCCGCCCTCAAATCCAGCCAGCCTTCCGGCCTCATCCGAGCCCAGGCAGGAGGCAGCCTCCAGTGCCAGGAGCCCGGAGAAGGAAGCCGCGCGGAGCAGCGCAGCCAAGAGCCCGACGGAGGCACCGAAGACCGCGGGCCCCCCGAAA
>NW_028261382.1:98718365-98865112 GCF_051295495.1 Thamnophis sirtalis | reverse complement strand
ATATAGCAATAGCAGTAGACTTATATACGCTTCATAGGCCTTTCAGGCCTCTCTAAGCGGTTTACAGAGAGTCAGCATATCGCCCCCAACAATCTGGGTCCTCATTTTACCCACCTCGGAAGGATGGAAGGCTGAGTCAACCCTGAGCGGTGAGATTTGAACCGCTGACCTGCTGATCTAGCAGTAGCCTGCAGTGCTGCATTTAACCACTGCGCCACCTTGGCTCATTTGTTGCTTTACTTTATTGATTAGCCCATGGGGGAAACCCTCCCGGTTTGGCCTAACCAGTAGGGATGACTGTCGTTGGTTCTGCGAACCCGGAGTAAAAAAAAAGCTTCCAATGAATCGCGTGGCTCAACTATGAGCCGCACAATTGTTGGAAGCTTCCCCCCCCCCCGCGGCCGCTTTTTAAAGCATTAATTTCCTGCCTATCCCCTCCCCAACCGGAAATAGAAACAGGAAATAGAAGTCTTTGTTTCTGGTTTTTTCCCCCTAAAATAGTATTGAATAAAAATTAACCAAAGTTACTAATTACTATCAAACTTAAAGTATTGACCACAATGTAAACACAATGGTGATATGAACAATTAATATTATTACAAGTGTTAGTACAACTGTTATTACGCCATTAGAGAAGTTAAACCGATAGGAAGGCGACGTAGAAGGAGAACTACAAAGGCTAAGCATGAATGCCGATACAGAAGGCTGTATATAATTACTTTATATTGCTATTGTTTGTCTTGTTTTTTCTTTCTTTCTTTTTTTTTTGTTTTTCTTTCTGTTTTAAAGGTAAAAATGTTTAATAAAAGCTATTTTTTTAAAAGTGGAAAAAAGCTGGCCACACCCACCCAGTCACATGAACCCTCACCAAGCCACGCCCACAGAACCAGTGGCCAAAAAAAAAAAAAATTTGATTTCACCACAGCCATGGGCCACGTCAAAGTGCAGAATTCTAAAATTGGATTACTAAAATCCAACAGGAACTATGAAATTGGAATAAATATACAATTCAAAATGAGTTTGGAACAAAATAGGATAAAATTACATCCCCACCCCCAGAAGCCAAGATGGCGCAGTGGTTAGAGTGCAGCACTGCAGGCTACTTCAGCTGACTGCAGTTCAGCTGTTCAAATCTCACCGGCTCAGGGTTTGACTCAGCCTTCCATCCTTCCGAGGTGGGTGAAATGAGGACCCGGATTGTTGTTGGGGGCGATATGCTGACTCTGTAAACCACTTAAAGAGGGCTGAAAGCCCTATGAAGCGGTATATAAGTCTAACTGCTATTGCTAGAGTGCTGTACTGCAGCCACTTCAGCTGACTGTTATCTGCAGTTCAGCTGTTCAAATCTCACCGGCTCAAGGTTGACTCAGCCTTCCATCCTTCCAAGGTGGGTGAAATGAGGACCCAGACTGTGGGGGCAATATGCTGACTCTGTAAACCGCTTAGAGAGGGCTGAGAGCCCTATGAAGCGGTAGATAAGTCTAACTGCTATTGCTAATAGTCTTTAGGCAACCCAGAAAAAGGAAGTCTCAAATCAGAGTTGCTTAGCGACAGGGATGGAAATGACTCAAGGGAAATCATCTAGACCAGGGGTCTCCAACCTTGGCAAGTTTAAGACTTGTGGACTTCAACTCCTAGAATTCCTCAGCCAGCTCAGCTTAACTTGCCAAGGTTGGAGACCCCTGATCTAGACAAGGGCCCCCAACCTTGGCTGCTTTTAAGACTCGTGGACTTCAACTCCCAGGATTCCCCGGGCAGCCCCTTGAGCCCTCAGCAGGCGGCCGCAGAGCAGGCCCAAGCACCCAGCCCCCGCACCTTGCGACTGGGGAAGCTTCCACACCACCATCCGCTGCCACTCCTCGTCCAAGAGACACAGGATGTTCTGGGTCTGTATGGTGAGCTCCTGACCGAGCGCCTTCAGGATCTTCAGCTCAAAGCCACGACGGGACTCCATGGTTTTCAGCTCCTCCGGGCCTGGCAGGGACGGGGGGGGGAAAGGTGGCGGAGTCACACACACACAGCCTGCCAAGAGCCGTTCCGCTTTCAGCCACCGATGTCAGCGCTCCAAGGGATGCGCCCTCGAAAGCAGGACTCTTCGAGGCTGGTAGATTCCTCAAAGAACAATTTATTGGATACACATCATACTGGCACAACTGGTGCAAATCGATTCTGAACCCGGCCGGTTTCACCTACCGTAGTTTTCGGACTATAAGACGCACCGGAGTATAAGATTTTGAAGAGGTAAAACTTTTTTTAAAAAAATTTTTGCACTCTGCAGGCTTCCCAAACCCTCTGCATGCCTCGTTTTCCGTGATATAAGGGGCATGCAGAGAGTTTAAGAGGCCTGCAAAGTGGTCCTGGGGGCGGGGGGGGGGGGGGCAAAAATGAGCAAAAAACATCCTGTTTTTTGCAAAAACTGGCCCATACTTTGCAAAAAAAAGGGCATGCATATGCTTTGGGAGACTTGTAGAGTGCTCTTGGGGACGGGGGGTGGGTGGGGGTAAAATGGCCCATTTTCCACTCATTTTTCCCCTCCCCAGCCCCCAGGAACACTTTGCAGGCCTCCCAAACCCCTCTGCGTGTCCATTTTTACAAAGAGGGTGGAGTTTTGGTAGGCCAAAAATTTATTCAGTGTATAAGACGCATTCAGATTTTCACTCTCTTTTATTGGGGGGGGGGGGGGAAGGTGCGTCTTATACTCTGAAAAATTTGGTAATTAAAAAGTGACAGTTCCCCCTTCCCACCCCCAGGTCATTGGTCCCATTGTCCAATAGTGTTGCTGGCCGGTTGCTTCTCTCCTCCTCCCAGCCACCTGATGGAATGACCTTGCTTCCCCACAGGAAAAACTTTCTGTTTTGACTACAAAAGCCCAGCTCACTATTCCCCCCTCCCTGGCCCCCTCTTCTGCTTTGTGGCAACCCTGGAGCTACCAAGATGGCCTCAGCCAGGTCTACTTCAGGGCTGACACCCAAGAGGGACAGAAAGAGTTGCCCGTCCATGCCCAGGAACTACCTTGTTTAGGTGGCCAGCAGCTGACGTGTACTTCTTCAGAGGCAGCAAGGTACCGAACTGTTTGAGAGCGGAGTCAAACTGAAGGCAAAGGAAGCAGAAAAGGGGAACGCCAGTAACTTAAGAGCCAGCCTCAAGTCAAGATGACCAAAACGGGAAGAGGGACTGATCTTCTCCCTCTGTCCTACCTCCTGGAGCTGCTTCAGCACACTCAGGACCAGCATCTCCCTCTCCAGCTGCTGCTTCAGGTCAGCAAAGTCTGTCATGGCCACGTTGAGATCCTGCTGGACCTGAGGAAACACCAGATTTCATCTCTTTGGTTTGCAAAAAAAAAAGAACCTCTCTTAGTAGGCAAGGAGAGGTTTCCGCTTGTCTTTAAGGAGGCACCAGAGGTGAGCTCCTACCAGTTTGCACCAGTTCGGTAGAACCGGTTCGTCAAATCTACCGAACCGGTTAGATTCCACCAGAAAGCAGGCCACACCTACAATCCTGGGCGTCATTGGTAGGGCACATCTCAGGATGTTATGTTATGAACTATCAGGATGTTATGGAGTTTTAGGAGTTTGTTTTCTCCTGTGTGGTTCAGCGTGGCTCTGCATGCCCTGGTATGAACTGGACCATGGGTGACCCACACCTAGACAAGGAGCTATATTACAACAGAAGAGGTTCCAAAATTTTTTGAAACCCACCACTGACACACACACAGACAGACTCACACAGAGGAGAAAGAGAAAGAAAGAAAGAAAGAAAGAAAGAAAGAAAGAAAGAAAGAAAGAAGAAAGAAAAAAGAAAGAAAAAGTGAGAGATGAAAGAAAAAAGAAAAAAAGGAAAAGGGGACAGAGAGACAAAAGGAAGGAAGGAAGAGAAAGAGAGAGAGAAAAAGAGAGAGAGAGAGAAAGAAAGTAAGAAAGAAAACACATGACCGGCAAGCCACTCCCACAAAGGAGGCCACACCCACAGAGTCAGAATCAACATTGACAGTCAGGAAGGCTAAGAGGGAATATTATAAGATCTGGGATCAATTTTATCGATGGTTGGAACAAAAAAAGGAAAGACTCAAATAAGCAACGACTAAGATTTATAGAATGGAGACTAGAATTATGTATGAAACTGTAAGAGTGAAAATAAGATAAAATCAAAGCTTGGTTGGAAATACAATATTTTTAGATTGGTAAACGCTGAATAGACCAATTGTAAATAAGCACGGTGGTTATAATGTATAACTTTATATCTTAGTACAGAGGTGTCCAATCTTGGCAACTTTTAAGACTTGTGGACTTCAACTCCCAGAATTCCCCAGCCAGCTAGCTGGGGAATTCTGGGAGTTGAAGTCCACAAGTCTTAAAAGTTGCTAAGATTGGACACTCCTGTCTTAGTATGTATGGCAAAGACTTTGCCAGGAAAGTTACCATGTTTTAATTTGTGCTCAATAAAAAACTTTTTTTAAAAAACCAGAAAGGCTAGAAGGAGGGAAGAAGAGAACACTTTCATAACCTTGTCATTCATTCATTCATTCATTCATTCATTCATTCGATTTAATACGGCTGCCCACCTCAAAATAAGGGCGAACCTGTATTTAGAAAAAATATAAACGGCAGGAAAAAATCAAACGCAGCAGCCGGGGTTAAAAAACACCTTTCTCAGTAACTGTGAATACAACGCATGGCCAGGCACACACACACACACACACACACACGCTTTCTATGGGACCAAGATAGGTCCCTCCACAGTCCTCACCTCGTTCTCGATCCTGGATCTCAGCTGATCCATGTTGGTTGAAAGCTCCTCCACTTGGCACTCCAGGTCCTTGGCGCTCTGCACGCTGGGCAGGAACTCCATGTACCTTTGGTTGATCATGCTGCAAACTTCCTCCTGGAAGGGGCAGAAGGGGACACCAAGATTAACATCAGACTAACCCAAAACCCCAATTAAGTCAACAGTAAATAATCCAAGCAAAGGAGCTCTAAGACCCCCCCCCCCCGCCCAACTATCACTGACAGGGCAAACTATTAGAATATAAACTTAGAGCAAACTCCACTCCTTCCTAGGAGTGATGATGTTACCTACTTGGGTCATGAAATGTCTGGAAGAAAACAATCAAGCTCGGAGAGCATCAAAGACGCCACAGTCGTCTTCCTCCTCTCCAAAAACCCCACACTCCCTTCTAGCACCGAAGATACCTAGTCTGGGTAATGAGATGTCTGCAAAGGCTCAGAGAGCACCAAGGACCCCACAGTCCTTCTCCTCCTTCTTTCCACAACCCCCCCCCTCCACACTAGCACTGAAGTTGTTCCCTACTTGGGTCATGATACACCTGCAAGAAAACAACTTAAGAGAACCAACCAGGAGGAATTTCCTGACAGTGAGAACAATTAACCAGTGGAACAACTTGCCTCCAGAAGTTGTGAATGCCCCAACACTGGAAGTCTTTAAGAAGATGTTGGATAGCCTTTGTCTGAAGTGGTGTAGGGTTTCCTGTCTAGGCAGGGGGTTGGACTAGAAGACCTCCAAGGTCCCTTCCAACTCCCGTTATTCTATTCTAAAACCACCCAGCTCACAGAGCAATAAGGACCCCACAGTCATCTAACTCCTCCTCTTTCTCATCCTCCTCCTCCCTGCAACCTCCCCTCCCTTCCAGCACTGATGAAGTTCCCTAGATGGGCCATGAGACGCCTGCAAGGAAACCCCTCAGCTAACAGGCTCAAATCCTTTCCTTTATTGGGGCCCTTCGGCCAAAGGGGAACCCAAAGAGGAGCCTTTAGGGCCTGAAAGGCAAGGGGGGGGGGCGTTTGGTCACAGCTGACCTGCCTCGGGGGAGGGTGGGGGGATGTCTCCTCCTCCTCCTCTTTGTATCTCTTCCCCTTTTTTGCCCCACCCTTTTCTGTTGCTCCTTCCTTTCTGCTGCTTTTCTGCCTTTCTTTTGCCCCTCCCACTCTTTCTTTTGCCCCTCCCACTCTTTCTGCTGCTCCTCCCCTTTCTTTTGCCCCTCCCCACTCTTTCTGTTGTTCCAGTCTTCTTTTGCCCCTCCCCCTTTCTTT
Organism: Thamnophis sirtalis; assembly: GCF_051295495.1. Taxonomy (NCBI): domain Eukaryota; kingdom Metazoa; phylum Chordata; class Lepidosauria; order Squamata; family Natricidae; genus Thamnophis; species Thamnophis sirtalis. The sequence continues at coordinate 98,859,065 of NW_028261382.1, read as the reverse complement.
TGCCCCTCCCACTCTTTCTTTTGCTCCTCCCATTTCTTTTGCCCCTCCCACTCTTTCTTTTGCTCCTCCCCTTTCTTTTGCCCCTCCCACTCTTTCTGTTGTTCCAGTCTTCTTTTGCCCCTCCCCCTTTCTTTTGCCCCTCCCACTCTTTCTTTTGCTCCTCCCCTTTCTTTTGCCCCTCCCACTCTTTCTGTTGCCAATCCCCTGTTGCTTTCGGGGAAGCCCAATACTGGGTGGGGGGAGGGAGCCACGTGTCACCCCATACACGCCACTCTCGCCTCAACTCTGCACACGCTCAGAGGGCCGGCGGCGCCCCCCGCCTCGCTTCCTCCAGCCCCCTCCCCTCGCCGAAGGAGCGTGGCCCAGGCAAGCCCCTCCCCCTTCTGGGCGCTGCGACACCCCCCCCAACCTCCCCCCGCGCACCTTGAGCTCCTCGGCCCGGCGGGAGAGGCGGTTGACACGGCCGCTCAAGCCCTCCTTCTCCGGGAGCCCCGAGCAGGCCAGCACGGCCTCCACTAGCGAGGAGCCGCGCGCCGCCATTCCGCGCCGCCGCCGCCGGTCGCGCCGCGCGGGGCCTGACGGGAAGGCGCCTTGCCTCTCCCGCCCAGCGCCGCCGACTACCGTTCCCGGCATGCTTTGCGCCGGCCATTTCTCTCTCCGCCCTCCTCCCCCGTAACCATAGAGCCACGCTGGGATAGAGAAGGCCTGCTTCTGGGGCCCCGCCCATAGGGAGGTTACGCACGCTGGTGCCCTTATCATGCGCGTCTATACACCGGCACGTAATGTGTGCATAGACCACAGAGACACGTGCAGCAGATGCCCATGCACAGACACCTGCAGGTGCAGACGCCCCCTTCCTCATGCTGCAGGACAGCCTTGGCAGCATTGGGAATTATGGTTTTTGCAGTCCAGCAGCTCTGGAGATGCCCAGGGTAGCCGGATCAGTCGTCCTGCGTGCAGCCCCCCAACCCCGAAAGCCTTGGGGGGGGGGGTTATTGGGAGAGTGGAATTAAAATGGGCCCCACTGGAAAAGAGCCCGACTCCTACTCGTTGCACTTAAAAAAAAAGAGAGACTTAAAAAACCCCGATTGCTCTTAATGCGCTTAATTCAGTGACGGTTTCAGGGATGCATTTTGCAACAGTTTCTGATCATCAGATCCTTTGCCGGACCGGAGCATCTCTTGGCTTCAGGCCAGAAGTCAAATGGCCTGAGAAAAACTCTTGAGCCAAGGAAGCTGAGAAACACGAGGAGCGGTGATTGACCCAGCTGGACCCGGGAGAGACGCTGGGGGAGCCTCTGCCCTGAGCAGCAGCGATTCTCGGCCAAGAAAAGAGAGCCATGAGGCACAGATGAAGGGAAGGGCGATGGCTTCTTATAAAAAAGGAAAAAGGCGGACAAGGGATTTGGCTGGGAAACTCTCCTTCCACACCAGAGGTCTTCAAACTTGGCAACTTTTAAGACTCGTGGACTTCAACTCCCAGAATTCCCCAGCCAGCCATGTACATGGCTGGCTGGGGAATTCTGGGAGTTGAAGTCCACGAGTCTTAAAAGTTGCCAAGATTGGAGATACCCCTGTCCCACAGAAGGGCCTTTTCAAAAGGCAACTGGGCTTCCCTTGTTTTACCTTGAAAACATTTCACTTCTCATCCAAGAAACTTCTTCGGTTCTGAAAGTCAGAACTGAAGAAGCTTCTTGGATGAGAAGTGAAACATCTTCAAGGAAAAGCAACGGAAGTCCAGTTGCCTCTTGAAAAAACACCCAATTCTGGAGTTGAAGTCCACAAGTTGTCAAGTTTGGGGGTCCTTGCTCTACACCCAATCTCTGGGCTATCACCCATCTTCTCCACGCCTCTCAAGTTTCCTGATCAATCACTTGGCACACAGCTTGGTGAAGGTGAAAGGGATGTGTGTGTGTGTGTGTGTGTGTGTGTGTGTGTTTGTGCTTAAACAAGATCTTGCCTGATCGCAATCAATAAAGCCAGAGGGATTAACAAAGAATTCCTTAGATCAGTGTTTCTCAACCTTGGCAACTTGAAGATGACTGGACTTCAACTCCCAGAATTCCCCAGCCAGCAAATGCTGGCTGGGGAATTCTGGGAGTTGAAGTCCAGACATCTTCAAGTTGCCAAGGTTGAGAAACACTGCCTTAGATCACATCGCACGATTAATTTGCCCAAACAAGATCACACACATGTTGGCTTCATTAAGCCGGTATCGGTTGTGTTCCCCTTGACTTAGGACCACAACTGAGCCTGAGGTTTCTGCTATTAAGCAAGACATCCGCTAAGTGACTTTTGCCCCATTTTACGTCTTTCTTCGCCGCCATTGTTCAGTCACCCGGTTGTTAAGTGAATCTGTTTTCTCCAACGACTTGGCTTGTTTGAAAGTCACAAAAAGGGATTGTGTGGCCCTCGCCGCCTCAACGGTCATAAATGTGAGTCAGTTGCCAAGCGTCTGAATTTTGATCACGGGGGGGGGGGGGGGGCGCTGCAACAGCCGTAAGTGTGAAAAACGGTCATAAGTCGCTTTTTTAAAAATGCGGTTGCAAGTTTATAAATGAACTGTTGTGAGTCGGGGGTTACCTGTGCCCTAACCCCTCACACTCTGGACATAAATCGTTTCAACTCCTACCCTCAAAATGACGTTATAGGCTCTGCACACCAGAACACTAGACACAAGGAGAGTTTCCCCCTCCCCTGAATGCCATCTTTCTCCTAAACAAATAATCCCCTCCCCACTGTCCAACTATTCACCAAGGCCGCATTATTATTATTATTATTCTCATCCTTCCTATTACCTATCTCCTCCCACTTATGACTATAACCATGTTGCTTGTATCTCTACGATTTATATTGTTTTATTTGTTTCCTAGTATGGTTTGATTGCTTTTTTAGTAACCTATAACTATCACTAAGTGTTGTATCTTATGATTCTTGATGAATGTATTTTTATGTACACTGAGAGTCTCTGCACCAAAGACAAATTCCTTGTGTGTCCAATCACATTTGGCCAATAAAGAATTCTATTCTATTCTATTCTACTCTACTCTACTCTACTCTACTCTACTCTACTCTACTCTACTCTACTCTACTCTACTCTACTCTACTCTACTCTACTCTACTCTACTCTACTCTACTCTACTCTACTCTACTCTACTCTGTATGAACCAAACACAAATTCCTTGTGTGTTCCAATCACATTTGGCCAATAAAGAATTCTATTCTATTCTACTCTACTCTACTCTACTCTACTCTACCTACTCTACTCTACTCTACTCTACTCTACTCTACTCTACTCTACTCTACTCTACTCTACTCTACTCTACTCTACTCTACTCTACTCTGTATGAACAAAGACAAATTCCTTGTGTGTCCAATCACACTTGGCCAATAAAGAATTGTGTTGTTCTGTTCTGTTCTATTCTATTCTATTCTATTCTATTCTATTCTACTCTACTCTACTCTACTCTACTCTATTATTATATATGCACCAAAGACAAATTCCTTGTGTATCCAATCATACTTGGCCAATAAAGAATTCTGTTCTACTCTACTCTACTCTACTCTACTCTACTCTACTCTACTCTACTCTACTCTACTCTACTCTACTCTACTCTACTCTACTCTGTATGAACCAAACACAAATTCCTTGTGTGTCCAATCACATTTGGCCAATAAAGAATTCTATTCTATTCTACTCTACTCTACTCTACTCTACTCTACTCTACTCTACTCTACTCTACTCTACTCTACTCTACTCTACTCTACTCTACTCTACTCTACTCTATCTCTACTCTGTATGAACCAAAGACAAATTCCTTGTGTGTCCAATCACACTTGGCCAATAAAGAATTGTGTTGTTCTGTTCTGTTCTATTCTATTCTATTCTATTCTATTCTACTCTACTCTACTCTACTCTACTCTATTATATATGCACCAAAGACAAATTCCTTGTGTATCCAATCATACTTGGCCAATAAAGAATTCTGTTCTACTCTACTCTACTCTACTCTACTCTACTCTACTCTACTCTACTCTACTCTACTCTACTCTACTCTGTATGAACCAAAGACAAATTCCTTGTGTATCCAATCACACTTGGCCAATAAAGAATTCTATTCTGTTCTGTTCTGCTCTGCTTTACTCCGTTGGCCAAGGCAATTTCTCCAAATATCTCAGGATGCTCATCACTGAGCTATGGAGCCACGGAACACTGCAGGCAGGGAGACCCAGTAAAAACCTGCCTCAATGAGTAGCAATTGACTAAGAGACGTAACACAAGGGACACACTCTGTGGCTCCAAAGTGCTGTTTATTGCTTCCCGGGGGGGTGGTGGGGTTTGGAGGGGTTCCTCTCCCGTTCCAGATAGCCTTGTGGACAAAAGCAAAGCTCGCTTAGAACAATCACACGGACCCTGCAAACAAGGACAGGAGGAGAGTTCGGGAACTAAAGGCATCAGTTCGGCAAATAATAAATAAACAAGACAAAGGTAGCCGAGGCCCAGGTGAGCCGGTGGAGGAAGGGGGTTGGGGGGCAACACCCACCGTGAGAGTCCCTATGGCACCATAAAAGATGAGAGACATTCATTCCTGTGGCCAGGCCAGTGGCTTGCCATGCTGCAGCGCCAGGTACGTGCCATGTGTGGGGCACAGCAAAGAGGAGGAGGGGGACCGAGTGGGCTGCAGAACACAGGGGCCAGTTAAGCCCTGTTTTTCCCGGTGGCAAAACAAAGAAAGACGTTTTAAATAAACCGTGGACGAGTTCCACAACGTGGGACAAGGACAGCCTTGCCTGCAAAAAGTAGCTCAACCTTTTAAAAATAAAAGTGCAACTAGTTCCACATGTGCAAACTCTGCTTGCAGAAACCAGAATTCCTAGTCCATCCCTTGGGAGTGCAACGTGGACTCTGGCGTGGCTCCAACTCCGAGCGGGAAGAGGACAGTGATGCGAGAGCTAATCCAAAGTCACGACCAGTTTAGTCGCGAGTTTTGCATCCAGATCCCGAATGGTGCCCCCCAAGAAAAGGCGATGCTCTGCTTTCCCATTTGATTCCGCCGTGGATTGCAAACACGGCCGCGCTACAAGGCCGCGATGCGCGCAGCTCTTTCTTTTCCTCCCCCGTGTGGTTTCACAGACTCCTCCGAGAGCTGGTTGGAAACGCTCAGAGTCTGGTACTCTGGTTGCGGTACTCATTGTTCCTCTGCTCCGTGAAGTTGGAGAGGCTCTCCTCGTTGGGGCAGCCCCCTCGTTGGGCCTGGTGGTTGGGCTCCACAGAACAGCAAGGCTGGGCCAGGTGGTCCCAGTAGAAGTTCAGCGTCGATTGCTCCTGGTTCTCCATCTCCTTCAGGTCGAAGATCTCGCGCGCGCTCAGCCGCGGTGTCTGCACCTCAAAGGTCCTCTCGAATTTGGCGTAGTCTACGTGGAAGGCACCTTTCTCCAGAGTCATGCAGGGCTCGAAACGGTGGCCCCAGAGGATTTCGTTCTCGATGTACGACGTCCTGGCTTGACAGGTCATTCCTAAAAGAAGAGGAAATGTGAAAAGGCAAAGCGAAGCTGGGAGGTATAGAACGAATTTAACATTCGTGGTGTAGGAAGCCGAGGGGAGGAGGAGACAAATGTGTTACCAGTCTGGCATCCCTTCGCACCCACAAAAGATCTAAATCCAGCCCACCTTGAATTCCATTGACTCTTATTTACCACCAATTAGCTCTGAACCAGTGGGGAATGTTTTTTTACTACTGGTTCTGTGGGCGTGGCTTAGTGGGTGTGGCTTAGTGGGTGTGGCTTAGTGGGTGTGGCTTAGTGGGTGTGGCTTAGTGGGCATGGCAGGGGAAGGATACTGCAAAATCTCCATTCCCTCCCTACTCTGGAGCCAGCCAGAAATGGTACTTGCCGGTTCTCCAAACTATTCAAACTTTCCGCTACCGGTTCTCCAGAACCTGTCACAACCTGCTGGATTTCACCCCTGCTCTGAACGTTAGTAGTTCAGATTCTTGTAGGGAGTTTAAGCTTACAAACAAACCTTTATATGCATTTGAACTGCCGGGATTTCTGGATTTCCTTGGGGCCTGACAGATTGTTAACGCTAGTGGGCTTCCCTTTTTGATTTCATAATAGCAATAGCAATAGCAGTTCGACTTACATACCGCTTCATAGGGCTTTCAGCCCTCTCTAAGTATAAATACCATCAACATAGAATGGAGTTTGCTCAGAAGCAGAAATACACCAATGAGAGGAAGAGTGGGAAACAGAAGGGAGAAGAAAGATAGGAAGAGAGGGATAGGAGAGGGTAAGGGGGAAGATGAGGAGGATAAGGAGGTGTGGAATGTAGAGAGAGGAGAAAGAGAAAGGAAGGGGAAGTAGAGTAGAAAAGGATGATGGAGGGAAGAAAGGAGGTAGGAGAGAGAAGAAAGAGGTGTATGGAGAGCAGAAGAGCTAATAAGGAGTCTTTATTTTTTGGGGTGTTGATGACAAGAGGAATTGATGTAATTGCCACTTAATACAATAGGATACTGGCTATGTAATAGTATACATGTGATTGTGTGTATGTTATGAAAATGGAAAATAAAAAAAGTATGTATTTCAAAAAAAATAAAGAGATTGGACAGCCATTTATCTGAAGTGGTGTAGGGTTTCCTGCCTAAGCAGGGGTTGGACTAGAAGACCTCCAAGGCCCCTTCCAACTACCTTCTTCTGTTACTCTGTTCTGTTATTCAACATCTGGGTTCCCTGAGGTAACATGCAGTATGAAGGCAGCTCTGAAACTTTAGAAGCGCAACAGGCACGATAGGCTGCCCCAAATCCCACGTCGCGCCTGAGGCTGCAGCCTACGAAGTCTTCCCTGCAGGAGGCGGCTGTGTGACACACTCACCTGTGGCTTCCACGATGCCTTCCAGGATTATGATGATCTCAAACTGCTCCCTCTTCAGCGCCTCTGCAGACATCTCCCAGAACGGGCTGACGTCGTTGATGATGTGGCAGATGATCTGGGGCTCCACCAGGAAGAGACGGTCCTCCCCCGTGCCGTAGCCCAGGTTCAGTTCGGATTGGTCGAGCGGGATGAACTCCCCTTCCTTGGTTTGCCTGGATTTTATGAGCTTGGCCCTTATCTTTGCGTCCACCATGTGGCTGTCCCGAAGGTCTCCGATGCGGAACATGAGACAGAGCTTCCCATCCCGGCTGGAGATCACGCACTTCTTGCTGAAGATTAAGGTCTGGGCGCGCTTCTTGGGCCTGGAGATCTTGACAAACATGCAGCCCACCATGAGGGCGTCGATCATGGAGCCGATGATGGACTGGGCCATCAGCAAGAGGACCCCCTCGGAGCAGTTGGCGGTCACGATGCGGGAGCCGTAGCCGATGGTCCGTTGACTTTCCACCGAGAAGAGCAAGGCGGAGATGAAGTTGTCGATGTTCTCAATGCAGGACTTCCACTCGAGGTCCCCGATGTGGTTGATGTCGTCGCGTATCCAGGCGTCCATGTAATACATGACGCCGAAGAGCACCCAGGTGACGATGTAGCACATGCTGAACATGAAGAGGAACCAGCGATACTTGAGGTCCACGATGGTGGTGAAAATGTCCGAGAGGAACCTCTTCTTCTCCTGGATGTTGCCGAGGTTGACTTTACACTTCCCGACTTTGGTGACGTAGCGTTGCCTCTGGTCATTGTTGTTCCTCCCGACGAACTGCCGGTCGTCTTCGATGAGTTTGCAGAGCTTGCTCTGCCCTTTCTCCGAGGCGGACATGGAGATGACGCTGCGGGTGAGGGTTTTGCTCCGAGAGGAGTGGATGATGTTGGGCACGCTGAACGCGTGCGGGGGGTACAGCTGAGCGTTGAACTCCCGCAGGAGGGAAGGGGGCAGGGGGTCGGTCCTGGAGGGCCAGCAGTATTTAGGCAATTTGTCTGTGCTGTTGGAGGAAGGAGGCTGGTGCTTGGGAGGCCCAACCCCACTGAAGCTGGCTTGTTCCACCAGGCTGAGTCTCTTCTGCAGGAGGACCGACCTGATGTTGGGGACGTGCGAACTGGAAGGTATGGGGTGGTAGTTGCAGGAGACGGTGCTTCGGTTTGCACTCATAGCTGTGGCTGGTGGGGGTCTCTTGTCTAACGGTGTCATTATTTCAGGCTGTGGGGAGAGGAAAAAAAAACAGAGGACAGGTATTCCTTGAGTTACAACCATGACTGTGCCCCAGATTTTCTGTTGCTAGGCGAGACATTGGTGGAATCTCTCCCCCTTTTACGACCTTTTTTGCCACAGCTGTTAAGTGAATCTCCGCGGTCGCTAAGTTAGCAACACCGTTATTAAGTGAATTTGGCTTCCCCCCCCCCCACATTGACTTTGCTGGCCAGAAGGTTGCAAAAAAGGATCCGGGACACTGTGATGGTCATAAATGTGAGTCAGCTGTTAAGCATCCGAATGTAAATCCTATGGCCCTGGGGATGCTTATGACACAGTCATAAGTGTGGGAAATATATAATTGGGTATCTCCAATCTTGGCAACTTTAGGACTCGTGGACTTCAGCTCCCAGAATTCCCCAGCCAGCCATGCATTGAAGTCCACAAGTCGTAAAGTCCGCAAGTCTTAAAGCATTGCTGGTTGGGGAATTCTGGGAGTTGAAGTCCACAAAGTCACCATGGTTGGAGATTCCTGATCTAAGAGTCACCCTGTGTAGACTCTTCGGTTAAAGGGAATGGCGCCTAGAGGCACCTGGCAACCTCATTCAGAGCACCTACCTTCAGGGAAGAGATCCCATGGCTGTCCGTTTCCGTGGGGGGCCGTGGAAGATAAGCCAACATGTACTTCGCGGTGGGGATCTTAGCGGGAGGGATGGAATTCCTGCGGATCCTGGAGTCGTCATACTTCAGCGGCTCACCTTCGACGTCGTTGTAAATGTAGGGGTTATTGTCGAGTTGCAATTCTATATTGCTCCTGCAATTAGGAAGCACCATGGCTACTTCAGGCCCCCAAACGGTCTAATCCCAAACATCGTGTTTCCGCCAAGGAGGGAGTCTTCCAGAGAAGAATAAGCCATGATTTGGGTAGCAAGGAAGAGAAAAATGGTTGTTTGAATATAGGAGATTCAAGTTCCTTTTCCTTTCTTTCTTTTTTACAAAAATAGTTTTTATTAAACCTTTTTACCTTCAAAAACAGGGGGGAAATGCAACAACATAAAAAGAAAAAACAAGAAGAACATAGCAATATAAAAAAATAGTTATACAGCCTTCCGAATTGGCATTCATGCTTAGCCTTTGTAGTTCTCCATTCTACGTTGCCTTCCTATTGGTTTTAACCTCTGTAATCGTGTAATAACAGTTGTACTAACACTTGTAATAATATTAATTGTTCGTATCACCATTGTGTTTACATTGTGGTCAATACTTTTAAGTTTGATAGTAATTAGTAACTTTGGTTAATTTTTATTCAATACTAGTTTAGAAAAAATAAACTTCTATTCCCTGTTTTGGCTTCTGCTTTCTTATTAAATTCTATTCCCTATTTTATAGAAATCCGATTCTTCTCTTTCTTTTAACTCCATGGTCATTTTGTCCATCTCTGCACATCCGAGTATCTTTCTAACTATTGTTTCATCTGCGGGTATATTGATTTGTTCAAGTTAATTCTCTTTTTCATTCAGGTTTTGAATCGAGATTTACGATTCTTTACTCAAGAGATCAGACTTAAAAACCATTCAAACATTTCAGGTTCCATCGATTATATAGTTTGATGTAAAGAAAGGGGGGAAGGATATAAAACAAACCAGAGATGAGTGAATGAGGAACCTAAGTAAACAAAGCATTAAAATGGGGCAGAATAAATTTGAATTTTGTTTTTAAATTTCAGTTCCAACTCTCTTATCAATGCCCCGAATGGGAGCCGAGGGATGTGAAACCTTCACTATAGCAACAAACATTTGCATCTTACACAGAGTTTCGAAGTCTTCCTGGTAATTAGGACGTTTCTAACATTTGTTTGTCCAATTCCGACAACTATTGTGCACTGACGGATTCATAGGGCCTCAGCCACTGCGTACAATAATTAAGTAGCGCATCAACCTATTTTTTTTTCTTGTTGTAAATATGTTTTATTTTCCATTTTCATTTTCGTACAGTCACACATATACTGTACAGAACTGGGGCCATATAACATTAAACAATAAACACTGCCATTCCTCTTGTCAATAATACCCCCCAAAATAGAAACCCAATGTACCTCTTCGACCCTCCATACACCCTTTCTTTCGCCCCCCTCCAACTTTCCATCTTCCCTCCATCATTCCCCTCTACCCTACTTCCCCTCCCACTCTACCACACTTCTCTCCCAATACATTCCCTCCCTTCCTACTTCCTACTTCCTACTACCCCTCTTTCTTCTATCCCTCTACTCCTCCCTTCGGTGTATTTCTACTATCTATTAATATATTCAGCTTGTCCTATTTTTACACTGGAATTAAAGAGCAACAGTATACAAGTGCAATCGTGTTACTTTAAAATCTAGCACATACTATATATCCCCCCTCCCCCCCAAGACCCCACCTCCCTTCCTCCCACCCACCCCCCCCGACTTCCCAGTCATCAACCTATTGAGGGACCTATTGGTTCCTCGGGCTCTTGACCTGTTGAACTATCAAGAGCACCAAATAAGAAAGTAGGATTGTCCTACTGCCGTAGAGGATACAGAAGGAAGTTCAAGTTGAATGGAATGGACTTGGAGGTCAACGTTCAAATACACCCATGTAAACTCGGAGCATCTACAAGTCTGATATCCCAATTTTATCCCAGAAACACCATTCTAAAATAAGAGTGCTAAATACTCGTCTTCTGAGGCAGATTAGGCTGTCAATCCGGATAACTGTCCACTCACCTGCAGAGCAAGAAGTGGAGAAGCAGGGGACTTTAAAAGTAACGATAGGTTGCTTATATCTCTGCCTACCTCGCTGGGGTAGCAGGGATCCCCCAGGCTGAAAGAGACTGGATCCTAAGCGGTCCAAAACCATTAATTTTGAAAGTAGTTTTTTTTTTTAAATAATGTTATTTTTTTAAATGTTAATGTTAATGTAGTTTTTTAAAATAATGTTAATTTTCAAATAACGTTGGGAATTTAACATGTTAATGATTGGGGAAGGGGAATTTGTGAGATATTTGTGGAACGAGCTCCCTGTTGAGATCCGGATCCTTACTACCCTCCTGGCCTTCCGCAAAGCCACCAACTCCTGGCTGTTCCAGCAGGCTGGGGGGAGCTGAGAAGCATCTACCTCCACGGAAATTGTGAATGTTGGTTTTGTTTTTAATATGTTGTCTTTGTCTCGTTCCCCCCCTCCCTTGTCTTTTGTGAGCCGCCCGGAGTCCTCCGGGAGTGGGCGGCATACAAGACAAACAAACAAACAAACAAACAAATAAATAAATAAATAAATAAATAAATAAATTTTCTGGGAAGAAGAAATAGGGTAAACAACTGGAAAAAACTGTAAAAAATTGTGAAATACAGGTGTTCGGTGATGTTAACTATGTGTAAAAATTGAATAAGAAATGATAAAGAACTACGTAAAGAGAACAATACTGTTGAAGTGGGAATAGAAAGTTATGGCGATAAATGACTGATTTAAAAATGATAAAGATGAATTAATAGTAATTAATTGGAAGACCAAAAAAAAAAAAGATCTTCAGCAATGATATGTAAGATTAAATGGATTAAGGGGGAAAGATAAAGCATTATATAAAAGAGATGAATATTGATAAAAGTGGCAAGATTAAAATATATTGAAATACATTTATAGTTATAAACGTGATGTATAAGATGTGACTTGGTTAACCCTCTGTTCCTAAAGTATATGTATGATGGAAATTAAGAAAAAATTGCAATAAAACTTCTTTAAAAAATAATCTGGAAAGAACATGAGGTTTCCCTCCCTAGTTTTAAATGATTTGGGGGGGGGGGCTACAGTTTGCCTGTGCTTGGATGCATGGGTTCAAAGTTGCATCGAGTTGTTGACGGGTTGAAATAATGGGCTTAAATGGGTTTGGTCACACCGGGTGAGAGGATGGGAAGATGGATTTTATATAACCTCCCCTTGCATTTTACTGAGCTGTGTTCTCCCTTTGTCCAGCTGCCCATCTCAAACCAGTGACAGTGAGTGACAGTGAAGAGCAGATGGCAAAACCAATTTCGGGCCGGAAGAGCAGTTCACAGATGGTGAAGGCAGGAGATTCTCCTCTCCCTTCCTCTGGGCACGTGCCAAATGAGGAAGAGTGGCCAGGATCCCTCTTCATGGAGGGACGGAGTCATCCAGCACTCAGGCAGACACACAAATGCCCTTTTTTTTTGCATGTAACATGTAAAATACACATAGACAAAACTTAGACGTACACCACATTTACACAATACAATACGAACAGGAGCTTCCTGTTCTTTCTAATAGCAATTGCCAATCGATATCGCTCACCTTATTTCCCCTTCTATTATATTTCATTTGTATTTCACTATTCTTAACCCTCTTATCTTACTCCTCTGTCTGTTATATTGGCTGATTATCTCTAGTAAGTTTAAACCACTTGGATACATATATATGTGTGTTAATTCTCCTTAACAACTATTTTTGAGCTTTGTTGCCTTCCTTCACTGATCCTTGTTTCTTTCCTCCATCCACCTATACCATTTATCCCATATCTGGTAGTTTTCTGTTTCTCCTTTTCCCTGGATTTCTTTTGTTAATTTGTCCATTTCAGCACAGTCCATCACCTTTCTTCTTATTTCATCTTGGCTTGGAATTAATTTGTTTTTTCCATTTCTGGGCAAAGGCAATCCTTGCCACCGTAATTATATGTAATGTTCAATACTGAATTTCTTTTTTATATTTCACAGTCATTATTCCAAACAAAAAAAAAACTTCAGGTTTCAACAGCTGTTATTACCTCTAGCCACTTTTTGATCCTTTTCCAAACAATTTTAGCCTCCTCACAGGTCCACCATAAGTGGTAGCATGTTCCATGTATTGATTCACATTTCCAGGATTTTGGGGAGGTATTTGTTGATATTTTAGCTAACCTTGTTGGTGCCAGGTGCCATCTGCAAAACATTTCGTACTGGTTTTCCTTGTATGCAACTGATGGTGTCATTTTTAAGTTTGTTCCCCAATTTTTTTTCCCATTTATCCAATTCAATATTGTAGCCAAAGTTCTGTGCAAGTTTTTGCTCCTTTTTAATTTCTGTACCCTGCCTTCCTTTGGATTTATTTGGGGCGAGAGCTTTCCTGGGCTCAACCCTTTGGGTGAGGAAGTCCCCCACTCCCCAATAAAACCCCAAAGCAAAACTTCTTGAGGAAAGGAAATAAGAGATTGCGATTTTATGAACTCCGCCCAAAGGAGCTGGGACGATACGGCTGCTTGGGCTACACGCAGGGAACCAGGTCACACTGAGGGCCTGGAGTTTTGGGAGGCTCTGGGACAGTGTCCAGTCTGGTCTTCCCTGCCGGGTTGCCTCCCTTGTGTAGGGACGGCAACTGTCAGAAGGTGCAGCTGAGAGAATTCTGGAAAATGGTGGTGCCAACAGCGTCAGGAGGCTTCAGATGGGGCAGAGCTGACACAAACCATCCCCGGGTGAGCTGTGTATTTTGCCCCAGCTGAAGTTTTCGGAGATTCCTCAAGGACAACATGGACGAAGGAACGGCCATTTTGGGCTGAGGAGAAGGCAAACTTAAAGGAGTCACAGCTCGGCGCACGAGTAACTCTCTTTACTCGGGGGGGGGGGGTGTCAATGGAGATCCAGGGGGAAGGGTAAATGGGGGAGAGATAGAGATCCTCACCCTTCTCCTTCCTGACTAAAGCGACTAAAGGATTGGCTACCACAAATACAAGGAATTGCCGGGGGAACCCTAGATTGGAAGGATCTGTCTTTGGAAGAAGGAACCAAATAATAGACCTCTTAATTGGCCACGTATGACTGGACACACAAGGAATTTGTCTTCGGTGCATTAAGCTCTCCGTGTACATCAAAGATATAAGTGATAAATCATGATCCTAGTCATCATAAACACATTCATCATGAAAAGAGACCACTTTCGCCCAAACGGGTTCCAAATTGAAAGGGATCAGGAAGCAAGATCACATATATTGATTTACATGCCGAAGAACGGCCCCTTCAGTCCATAATCTCTACTCTAGGCATGGTTGGTGTTGAAAGGTGCACCTACCTCATGTTTGCTGCAGGATGGGACCAGAGGGACAGGTCAAGGAGCTCCAAAGTTACTGGGAGGCCTTCTTGTTACGCAGAATCTGTCGTGATGGTCTTTCCTGGGGGCTCCTGAGCCCTCCAGATGGGCTCAAGAGCAGAGCTTCAGGTTAAGCCGCGTCCCTCTCCCTGAAAGGTTCCCACGCATGCTGGGAGGGGAAGCCATCTCTCTCCCCCCCATTCGGAGCCTTCAACATTCGCAGGAGTGAGGAAGGGAGCCAGAAAACCGCCTTTCAATTCAGCCTTGCAAGGAGAAGGTCACCAGTTAATCTGCTTCAATGACAGGCAGAATTATCTCAAGATGATTTAATCAGAGGGACGGGGGTGAGGAGGAGGAGGAGGAGGAGGAGGAGGAGGAGGAGGAGGAGGAGGAGGAGGAGGAGGAGAGGAGCTGGGTGGGAGACTCGGGTGCCCACAGGGTTAATCCACCAACACTTCCGTCCTGGCGAGAGACGTCTATGGGGAGAGGAACCCAATTCTGCCCAGGCTTCTTTACAAGAGATGTGGGACACGGAAAAATGCTAAGACTCTGTGAGAATGACAGTGTCAGCACCTCTCCATTTAATAATTAGGAAAGAAAAACCATGAGACTCCATACGTGGAAAATCAAATGTACTTTTACTAATTAAAAATGGTTAAAGAGCGGTTGCATAGCGAAGTCTGATTAATTAGGCGTGAAAGCAGTTGATATATAGAATAGCCCATTCCACACCCCCTGGCATCATAGGCCTAGTCCAATCATAAGTCCTTCAAGTGTCAGGTGTGAGATAACTTCAAAAGGCATCACGAAGATGGAATGTCGGTGCCGTTAACCCAGGCGGGAAACATCCACGCATGCGTAGTCTGTCCATCCAAAGATCTCCAGAACATTCCTCCAGCACAACGAGTAACCCCACCCAAATACCATGCCCTCCCTCCCCGTTTCATGGCAGCTGAAGCAACAGCTAAGCAGAAGCTGACATCCAGCCTATGGGAAAGGAAACACCGGGAATAACAACAACAACAACAATAATAATTCAAAGATACTAAAATCCACTGACAACCCAAACTGCCAACTTTGCAATAACGAAGTCGAAACTGTTTCTCATTTAATATGTGAATCCAGCAAAATCTCACATACTGAGTACAAAGCAAGACACGACCGAGTTGCTAAATTAATCCACTGGTCATTATGTAAAAAATACGACTTACCTCTATCCAGAAAGTCATGGGAACATAAAGTGGAAAAAGTTATCGAAAATGAGAAGGTGAAGATCTTGTGGGACTTTCAAATACAGACGGATCGACATTTGGAACACAACACGCCAGATATTATGGTTGTCGAGGGCTGAAATGCACAATTTATTGACATCGTCGTTCCAGGAGATGCCAGAGTTTGAAAAATAAAATATAGAAAAAATAATGAAATATCGCGCGGCCTGGCCATCGAAACTACACGGCTGTGGATGAAGCATGTAACAGTGATACCCATTGTCATTGGGGCACTTGGCACCATGTCCAAGAATTTTACAAGATACATTTCCCTTCCCCTCCTTGGGTTTGTGCGCCACCCTGAGTCCCTCCGGGAATAGGGCGGCATATAAATAAAATGAAACTCAAACTCTTCAACAAATTGCAGCTTCCTGCAATAACACCAGCGGAACTGCAAAAAACTGAGCTACTCGGGACATCGTATATTTTAAGAAGGTCCTTGGTTGATACCTAGGACACTGGCAGCAAACCGTCTCAACCATTAGCACCAGTCAATGGTATTTGTGATGCACTTTTGAACGTTCAGTTGGCTGAGTTTCATGTTTGATGAATAAAGAATATAATAATGATAGAGAATACAAGGAAAGCTGGAGAGGAAAACTGGATTTCACCCTGGGTTTCATCTCCTCCACCTGGAAAATTTCCTGAAAAACTCCTGTGGAGAGATTAAAAGTCTAATTTTACACCTACACCTACCTATCAAGGCATTTAAGGAGACGCACACCCAGGCAAGGCTGGGCAGAAGAAAAACCAGTTAGCCGAAACGCTTGAGCCTAATCCCCAGGTGGAGTTCCAGGGAGAACCTTGGAATGACAAAACCGCAAAGTGGTGAAAACTTGGGTGAAAGACAACGGTAGGCTGAGGAGCCCCGTGGAGCTCCCCGTGACTTTGCCTCTCACCAAGGACCGTTTCACAACTTCTGGCAGGCCACCTGGCCAGGCCCCAAGCCAGCATCCAGGTATGACCACCGTTGTAATTTGCAAAGGCCTCGTTGTCCTCACTCGGACAATTTTCCCTGCTAAACTCTTAAAACAAGCAAATCAAGCCCATCCCTGAATATGGGGAACAGAATGGCCACCTTCCTTCCCCAATGTCACCAGCGTCATAATTTCAACCCTCTGGGGGATGATCCCTGATCCTACAAGGATCCTTCACAGGAAAGAACCTGTCCTCAGAAAGGTTTAAGAGGATCCATCAGAAATAAAGCAAAGCCTCCATTCTGACAAAATTAATATTTGGGGAGGAGAGAAGATTCTGGGACGGTAGGAGACGAAGTCTTCACCTCTTAGAGTTGAGAGACCTTGTTCTAGAAATTCCTTGACTTTGCCCAGATATGAAATGGAGCAGTGTTTTTCTTTTTACATTTTTTATTTTTATTATATGAAATATAAAATACCAAAAAAAAGGGAAATTAAAGGAAGGCAAGGGAGCGGGGGAAAGTGGGTGTGAGATACAAGGGGAACGAGAAAAAGAAAGAAAAGGAGGCATTGACTTCCAACTCTTCCTAGCACAGAACAAGAGAAACAAACTCCAGCCTCATTTTTTTTGCTTTTACACATTAATATATTATGAGCCATTCCTATAACACTAAATCTTTCTAATCAACAAAGCCAATTTTATATTTTTTGTTCTCCACAAGCACAAGTGATATCCAAATAAAATATATATTTTCCTCTTTAAATAAAGCGATCAAGTTACCCATTCCTGCTTTCATCTTCCTTGCTATGGAAATAATCTGTATTTCTATTTGCGCCTAGTCATCTTTACGAACTGTCAAACATTTTTATTTACAAAATGCATTGCGCTCTTTCAAATTCTTTTGTCCTAAAAATAGATTCAGATTCAGATTCAGATTTAATTTATTTGTATGCCGCCCTTCTCCGGGAGGGACTCAGGGCGGCGAACAACTCAAAAGGGGAAAGGGGATACAAACACAATACATATAATTAAAATACACAAGAGTCATACGGCCATACAAGTCGAGAGGGGAGGGGAACTCATCAACCCCAGGCCTGCCGGCACAGCCAGGTTTTGACAGCTTTCCGGAAGGCCTGGAGAAGGGTGAGGGTCCGAATCTCCACGGGGAGTTCGTTCCAAAGGGCCGGATAAAAAATAATAAAATAAATAAAATAAAATAAAAAAGATGGAGCAGTATTGATCCTAAGAAGTCGCCATGCGGGGCGAGGCCGCCATTTTGTCAGCCATTTTTCCTTTTCTCTTCCCACCTGGCGGCCCTTCAGCGGGAGAAGCCTTTGGGCCCTGAGACTGGGATGGGGTGTTTGGGGCGCCCTATTGCCCCACCTCAGCCCAGACCAACAGGAAGGACTTAGGCAACGCACTTGAGCAATTCATGCGTCAGGACAGGGAGTCAGCAAAGTGGGTGGAATGGGACGGATGCCTCCTGCCCCATGCATAGTCAGTCTCCGAGGACCAGTATTTTGCCCTGGAGCATTCTTGCCAATCGAGATGCTGCTAATGGTTTTAATATTAAATCCTGCCCGGTTTAGTAAGGTGGCCAGCCAAAAGTATGGCAACACTTAGGTAAGAAAAACCCAAAGGACACATATAAACTGGGTGAAACCAGGCTTAATTGCAGTGACTGTGAGAGGAATCTTGGAGTCTTAGTGGACAACCAGCTAAATGTGGACCAATACAATCCTAAGTTGTATTAACAGAGGGATACACTCAAGATCAAGGGAGGTACTAATACCACTCTATAAAACCCTAGTAAGACCACACCTAGAATTCTGCATCCAGTTTTGGCCACCACACTAAAAAAGATGTGGAGACTCTAGAAAGAGCGCAGAGAAGAGGAACAAAGATGATGAAGGGATGGAGGCTAAAACATCCGATGAACAGTTGCAGGAACTGGGCATGGCTGGTCTAGTGAAGAGAAGGACCAGAGGAGACAGGATAGCATCTTTCAATACTTGAAATACTCCTCCTCCTACAGAGAGGAGGAGGTCAAGCTATTCTCCAAAGCACCTGAAGGCCAAGCAAGGAATAATGGATGGAAACTGACCAGGGAGAGATTCAACCTGGAAATAAGGAGGAACTTTCTGACAGTGAGAACAATCACACCAATGGAACAGAAGTTGCCTTGGGAAGTTGTGGGAGCTTCATCACTGGAGGTTTTCAAGAGGAGACTGGACTGCCATCTGTCAGAAATGGTGTAGTGTCTCCTGCTTGAGGGGGGGGAGATTCGACTAGATGACGTACAAGGTCCCTTCCAACTCTGTCAATATGTTAAGAACATTTTTTGCAACGAAACATGGAGAGAGGTCTGGATGAGGCAGAACGGTGAGCTTGGATGCTCCACTAATGCCTGATTGAAGGAACCTGCGCAAGAAGCAATAGAGACTGCTCATCCTCTGGAGTTGGAAGTCTTGCGAGACTCCTGGAGGTCCTCAGCAGCCCCTCCTGACCAGGAGTCCACCTGGTTAGGAGGAAAGAGGAATCGACCCAAGGGTGCAGCTTTACAATCCCTTCTGGAGGGATTTCCCAGCTTCAGTTGGGATTTCCTTCTCCAGGACAGCTGCCCTCCCTCTTTCTCCACCTCAAGGCAAGAGGTCTGCATTGCTGGTTGCTACCAAACCAAATTCCAGCTCCTGAAATAAACGCCAGCCGGAGCTTCAAATCTCCAAGAACAAAGACGTTTGCTGCAACATGGAAGCTGCATTCAAGGGATATCAGAAACCACTTTGCATCTGGTGCAGGGTGTGTGTGTGGGGGGGGGGGGGAGCTAAAGACGCTGTGAAGTCATGGCCAAGCACTGTTCTAAATCCAGGTGCCAGAGAAGAGAAAGCCACCAAGCGGTAGTCAAACCTTCTCGGGGAAGCCTCAAAATAGCAATAGTTAACCCGCTGGTTATATATAGTCCCTGAGCCTCTGTTGTAAACAGCTCAAGGTTTATTAATACACCCAGGAAATCTTAATTACTTTGACGGTGCTCTCCGGGAGCAAGTGGCAAGTGGGCGTTTGCTGCCACCTTAAGCTTCATTCTGCCAAGGGTGCTTTTTCCACTTTCTTTGTTTGTTTTTTTTAAAGACATTTCGCTTCTCGTCCAAGAAGCTTCTTCGGCTCATTGGAGAAGCTTCTTGGATCAGCTGAAGAGTTGAAGAGCAGAGCTGAAGAAGCTTCTTGGATGGGAAACAAAATGTCTTCAAAGGACTTTCTGGTTTTTCTTTGAAGGCGTTTCACTTCTCATCCAAGAAGCTTCTTCGGCTCATTGGAGAAGCTTCTTGGGTCAGCTGAAGAGCAGAGCTGAAGAAGCTTCTTGGATGGGAAACAAAGGACTTTCTGGTTTTTCTTTGAAGGCCTTTCACTTCTCATCCAAGAAGCTTCTTCGGCTCACTGGAGAAGCTTCTTGGATCAGCTGAAGAGCTGAAGAAGCTTCTTGGATGAGAAGTGAAAGGCCTTCAAAGAAAAACAAGGAAGTCCAGTGGCCTCTTGAAAAAAGCACCTTTGGGGCAACCAGGACCTGGAGGACCGAGAATCTCCATGGATGCTTAAACTTCATTCGAGACACTCCAATGTGCAACACAACTTAATTCGTGAGAATGGGCCCTCGTAAGTCCAATGTCAATGTTTATCAACCTTAAGAGCTTTCCGATCCTCAACTCAGAGGATTCCCCAGCCAGTGCGCTGGGAGTTGAAGTCCAGGCCTTTTAACAGGCTCAAGTCGGTCCTATACAGAGGGAGCTCCAGGTTAGACCATTAAAGCCGAGTTGGCTTCATCAATTATCACGGCTAATACTTGGTGGTATGGATGATTGTGTTTGCCTGTGCCGGCTACCCTTAGAAGCAGCCTTTTTGACCCAGGAACTGTCAGAGAGACCGGGATGAATGGATTTGACCCATTCTCGGCTGTTCTTGGAGTAGATCCAGAGAAGTCAATGGGATTCAAGTGTTAACTCCATTCGACTTGATTTATATATGGCTCTGCTCAAGACAAAAGTATGATTTAAGCTGTCTGCTTTGTTTATCCCTCAAGATCTAGTGCTAATACTGGGTTTTCTTCTTTGCACAAATCATCCTTTGCCCCGTGAGATTTCGCAATTTGCTTATTCTGCCACTCCTGGATTCTGGACCTGAGTTTTCAGACAAACTGGTCGAGTTGACCTGAAATGCATTTTTCTTTTTTTCCATCGTCACAATACATCCTGAAAGATGCCAGCCTCTCCCTTTGGTTCCGCAAACTTTTTATAGCATTCCGGTTTCTGCACTCATGTTTGAGGTGCCTCCTCCTCCTCAGATGAGCTCGCGAGATGTGCTGGCCTCACCTGCCCAGGTCAGTTTTTCTATTTCACGGGATCTGACTGAGATTCAGAACTGTTGGAGTAACATCAGTTGTCCAGTTGCCTTTTTTTCATTGTGGTTTTCAATCGGCTAAGCAGTAGCTAAAGGGAACCGGAGAGGATTTGGGCTTCGTTTTCTTTTAAAACAGGGGTGTCCAAACTTGGCAACTTGAAGACCTGTGCTGGGGAATTCTGGGAGTTAAACTCCACAAGTCTTCAAGTTGCCAAGTTTGAAGACCTCTGATCTAAGTGGAGAGATTGCAGAGGAAGGGATCACAAGAGAGTAAGGTATGCTGGCTGGGGAATTCTGGGAGTTGAAGTCCACAAGTCTTCAAGTTGCCAACTTTGAAGACCTCTGATCTAAGTGGAGAAATTGCAGAGGAAGGGATTACAAGAGAGTAAATTATGCTGGCTGGGGAATTCTGGGAGTTGAAGTCCCAAGTCTTCAAGTTGCCAGGTTTGAAGACCTCTGATCTAAGTGGAGAGATTGCAGAGGAAGGGATCACAAGAGAGTAAGTTATGCTGGCTGGGGAATTCTGAGAGTTGAAGTCCACAAGTCTTCAAGTTCCCAAGTTTGGACACCCCTGTTTTAAAACATTGAAAGAGGAAATCACGGCACAAAAAGAAGAAGTAGAAGAAAGAAGCAATGAGAAAAGACATATGTCAACTATGCTGTGCTGGAAGTCCTTGACTTATGACCACCGTCGAGCCAAAACTTGCTAAGCGTAACATTTCAGCGAATTTTGCCCCCATCTTACAATCTTTCTTGCCACAGTCACTAATAGCAGTAGCAATAGCAGTTAGACTTATATACCGCTTCATAGGGCTTTCAGCCCTCTCTAAGCGGTTTACAGAGTCAGCATATCGCCCCCAACAACAATCCGGGTCCTCATTTCACCCACCTCGGAAGGATGGAAGGCTGAGCCAACCTTGAGCCGGTGAGATTTGAACAGCCGAACTGCAGAACTGCAGTCAGCTGAAGTAGCCTGTAGTACTGCACTCTAACCACTGCGCCATCTCGGCTCTTCTAAAGTGAATCACAGCACGTGTTAAGTTAGTGATATGGTCATTAAGTGAATCTGGCTTCCCTACTGACTTTGCTTCTCAGAATTTCACAAAAGGTTGATCGTATGATCCGGGGATGTTACGGCCATCATAAATATGAGTTGCCAAGCCTCTGAATTTTGATCGCAGAACCATGGGGATGCTGCAACGGTCGTAAGTGTGGAAAACGGTCCTAAGTCAATTTTTCAGTGCTGTCGTAACTTTGAACAGTTACTAAATGAACTCTTGTATGTTGAGGAGTATTTGTACACCCTTTGTTCCTATTGCTGTTCCTTTGATCTGAAAACTTTCTTCCCGTTTGAGAAACAATTTCTTCTACATTTTTCTTGGTGGGAAAAAAAAATGTGGGATTTAGTCTTGACAACTTCCAAAGATTAACAACGAGGTGTAAACTGGTTTGGTTAAGAGGAAGCAGCTAATGAAGGTATGTCTTGTTCTCCTGCTGAATGTATCCTAATTGTTAGAAGCATAATTACCTGTGTTGAATATGGAAGGACTGCGGCAGGCACACCCAGAGAGAGAGAGAGAAAAACAGGGACTAGCTCCTTGCTCAAAAGCTCAAATAAGCACTCAGCTTCCATTATACATTGGGCAGGAGAGCCGTTTTCCTCAACGCAAAGCAGCCAGAAGTCCTACAGGTGCAAACTCTTCCTTCCAGCGATACAGCCAAGGTAACTTCTTGGCGCCACCGTCAACAATCCCAATGTTACAGTTTTTAATAACTGGAAAAAAGAGCTTCTCAGATGTTTTACGGTGCTGAAAAGCATGGAATCTCTCCCCGAATCATCTTTCAAGGGAGATCAGCTGTGGATGGTACAGGTTTTATTTTGGGCCTGAGAGTTGGTTTTTCCAGAAAAGCTCATTGGATATTTTTTTAAAGAAACCTGAAAGGTGAGGTTTTCTTTTTTTACTTATTTATAATTGATGTTAGGCCTGAACAGGCAGAGCAAGTACCAATAATTCCTTCCAGTCAATCAAACTCCTGGAAGAGGGGAAACCATTAGCAACAGCATCTTACAGAAGAAAGATGAGCAGAAAAGAGACAGTAATCCTGCAATAACAAGGTTAAAATCCTTGTTATCCTTGTTTGCGTATCGGCTTACGGAAGGAGACACGGGGAAGCACGGGGAAGACAACACACTTCAGCTTGTGTGAAATCCGCTTTGTTTTTGCAACCCAAACAGCTTGCCTCCCTTTTTTCAACCAGCTTTGGATGTGCATGTTTATTAACGTTTAGGAACCGAGGACATAGTTCGTAAACCAATGAAACTCATTATCTGTTACACCATCCAGGAAGTGAGATGCAGGAGTTTAGTCCTTTGGTATCACCCGTGGATGGCTGTCTTTGCGTGACTTGCTGAATGCAATGCGCCTTGTGTTAGAAGGGGATTGCAAAGTGGGTTTCAAACAGTGAGATTTCTGCTTTCTGGACTTGGAAGGTTGGTTTTTTTTTTTAAATACCAGGAAGCAGAGGTTTTGTTTTTTAAAGAAAGAAATAAGGCCAACCAGGTATGAAAAAAGACTCCTGGCCACACCCAAGAATTAATGCTATCAGAATCAGTTTCTCCACCTATACCGTTCTTAAGAAAGGGAAGAATTGGCACCACATCAGATCTATTCTGTCCTTGCAGCCAATTGTGTAGCAGGTTCCTGACAGCATAAAATGCTGCAGGGAAGTTTTCATCCAAGCTCTGGACGGAAGGCTGAAAGGTCACCTTAAGAGGAGGTCACCCCGCAGTCCAGGTATGAACTGGCACCAGGGCACCAGCGTCCAGCTGAGTGGGCTGGTCGTCTCCCTCTTCGGTTGGGTCTTGTCGTGCGTGACGACTTACGTGCCTCTCTGGAAGAGCCTCAACTTGGAATTAAACGACCTGGAGATCTGGAACATGGGACTGTGGCAGACCTGCATCAGCCAGGCGGTCCTGCAGTGCGAGAACTACGCTTCCCTCCTGGCCCTGCCTTTGGAGATCAAGATTTCCAGGGTGATGATGGTGACTTCCAACGGGCTGGGCTTCCTGGCATTCGCCTTGGCTCTTCTGGGGTCCGACTGCCTGAAGACAAGCGACCCCAGGCAGAAGAGACACTTTGGGATTACAGGCGGAATCCTCTTCTGCGTCTCCGGAGTGACCACTCTTGTTCCCATCTCCTGGGTGGCCTACAACACGGTGCAAGACTTCTGGGATCAAACCGTCCCGGACGTCGTCCCGAGGTGGGAATTTGGGGACGCCCTTTTCCTGGGATGGTTCGCTGCGTTTTTCCTCCTCCTGGGGGGCTGCCTTGTCATCGGCGCTGCCAGTTTCCTAAAGACCCCGAAGGCGTCTAAGAGGCCAGCCATCTGCCACAAAGCGGAGGTAGCCACGCTCGCCATCCAGCAGCTGCACTCCGCCCCCAAAAACGCGGACCTTGTCATCTGAGCACCTGGACCTCGCCTGGAATGGGATGATGGTTGGGGGCACTTAAGAGTTGTGGTTGAGATCTCTGCCAAGGACGGCTTGGGAAATCACGCTGACAAGAGGACCACCCGTTTCCCGGCTGTGTGTTGTGTAGCTTGTTCTCCCTAAGCGCCACTTAGAAATGTATTCTTGAGTAATGTGCTGCTGGAGGAGGGTCGTTGGGGGGTCCTGTATCTACTCTTAGGCAGAAGACAACGCTTCCTCTCCTCCCTGCCCCCACCTTTAATCTTTTGGAGAAGAATGACGTAAAAACCACCCCGGTTTAATGACGGAAGGAATGTCGGTGGAGGATCGGATGTCTGCAGAATAAAGCTCCATTCAACAAGCATTGTTAGGCTTTAAAAAGCCATTAAGCACTTATAGAAATTGGAACTCTTTTACTTGGCATCAGAGGCAGATCAGCCATCCTGGGCAGAGACTTGGGGATACTCGGATAACAGTTTCAAGAGGGGCAGAAGAAAGCAATCCACAAGCCAAGGCACTGGGTGAGCTTCCATGGATGGATTCAGGAGCCAGCCCTGTTTTCTTCAGCCAACTCTCCTTTCGAATAGTCTTAGCGCTCCTTAAGGCAACCTCTCTCATCAACCGGGGACACAACAGCTGGATTGTTGTGCCACCATTTTTGATAGAAAGGTCACGTAGGAAGAGTTTCCAACTTCAAAACAGTTCTAGGGTCGACCTTCTGCAATCGGAGGCATGTGCTGGCAGGACGCCAGCCTCTTTGTGGATCACAGCCAGAGGTGATGGAGCAATTTTTTTATTCTCCGAATCTAAGGAAATTAAGGGGTTGTTGTGTGTTGTGTGTGTGTGTGTGTGAAGTTAACTGCCACTGGGGACATGCCTGGAGGCTTCAGAATGACCGCTGAAAATTAGCAGAAGTTGTCTGTAGTTTTCAGGGATAGAAACAAAACCACAAATATCTTTAAATAGGGTAATATTTATTGCACTTTGAAACCAGAAATCTCGTCAGATTTGTATTTCCCATCTCAATTTGTTAGCCTTCTAATAAAAACAGATTGCTTTAAAAGATCTTGAGGGAAAAAAATATATAATCATTAAAAGTGTGACTTTATTCAGCTCGGTTTCGTCCTGACTTCAGTGCATCCTTTGCCAATTCTACCCTGGTAATTAAACTTCGGTGATTGACGTTCAAGAAATTATTTGGAGGAAGGTTCAAGGAAGCGGCTTCCAGTCTCGGCCTTCTGCGGGTTCTGCAGTTCTGTCCTCCTCTTCCTCCTCCCCTGGCACAAATGCCGGGGCAACAGCTGCATGCCAAGCGGCTCACCCACAAGAATGGCTACCGAAGAGGGCAGAGGGACTGCGGACGCGCGAATTCTCTCACTGCGAGGAAGCCTTGCTTACAATTAAGGTTCCTTCACCCAGAGCCTCCCTGTGTGTTATTTGACCCCCCTGGGGATGACTTGACTTATGCCCAAATTTGCGGTACTTGAAGGTCAGCAAGGGTCAAGGGCCCCTGGCCAGTATTGTCCATGCAGTCCTCCTCACAATTAATGGCAGCATTCATGGAGCCCAGCGGTGCCGCATTAACATCCTGGGAGGTCAACATGTGGGGCAGGTGCCTTTAAGAAGTCCACAGGGTCCGCCCACAATCCTCTCAAGAAACCCCTGGAACCTCTGGCCAGAGGAAGCGCCGACGTGGCAAAATGGGACTGTCTCTATCCAAGGCTTAGTGTAAAATGGCAGATTCTTCCTAAAAAGGCTCCCCACAAACCTCCTTGTGGGAAGTCAAGTCAATAATTAGCAAGTGGGGGTTCCAAAATCCATAACCCTGCATGCAACTAGGACATGGCCAAGGCCCCCCACCCCAGCCCCCTCTTTCCTAGACATGCACAGCTGTTCAGGCGGAAGGTTGGAGTCCTCCAGTGCGGTCCCCCTCCCTCCCTCCCTCCCTCCGGGATCCTTCCCCAGAGTCCCCTGGCAACCGGATCCCACTCCTGGGGAGGGTGGTGGTGGTTGAGGGGGCCTTGCAGGGCTTGAGCCGAGAGGGCTGGCCGCTCTTTTATTTCACGGCCACGGTGGAGGCCCGGTGGATGGACTCCATCACCGCTGCGAATCGGCTGCAGAGGTCGTAGGGCGAGTTGGGGCGGATCTTGGGGGGCTCCTTGAGAACGACGCCTTCCGGGGAGCAATCCAGCAGGCGGGGCAGGAACTCCCCCAGCTTCATCTGCAACTTCTCTGCAGGAGGAGGAGGAGGAGGAGGAGAGAGAGAAAGTTATGGACCACCGGCACCCTTGGCCCCTTCGAGGCAGCTTCAGCATAGCTTCTCCACGTAAGATGGGAGGAGGGATCTCTGCTCCTGGCAGGAGAGGGGGGGTATGTTGCAGGCCCCTCTGGCAAAGAGCTTCACCTGTGGGCACCCCTGGCCTAGAGGGACTTGGAAGGAGGGTCTTTTCAGCCTCTGGGACCCCCCCTGCCTCCCTCCCTGCCAGCAACCTTGGAGATCCCCTGGGGAGCTTGTGAGGTGACTGTTTTTATTCTCCCACAATCTTGGTTTCCTTCACGCTTCCTGGGTTCCAATGGCCGTCGTATTGTTTTAGTGGTGGCGGTTGTATGTTACCCAGACTTGTGTGTTTGGCGTGTTGGGCACCTACATAAATAAAGGGGGGGGGGGAATACAGCAGCCGAAGGTTCCGGAGGACCTTATTTAGCTCTTTTTGTCCCCAAGAACCAGCCTTTCCCTCAGGCAGAGCCCCCTGCCTCACTCGGCCCTGGGGTTTGAGAAAACGTGATGGGCTGCACTTTTGGTGGCTCTGCATGGCCACACGGCCAGCCGGCTGCCACCAAAACGGACTAACCAGCCATATCCTGGATGCGCGAAGGTGCGCCTTAACTCCTGCAGGCCAGGGAGAACGCCTGCTGCTGCAACGCCTCTCCAAGAAGCAAGCTCAGGCATGCCCCCCTCCCTCCACGGTGGAAGGCGTTGAAACTTGCTCTGCGCTTCACAAGCTTCTCCTCTTAAAGCCGCAGGTCCGAGATTTGAATCTGCCCCCCTGGGCAGATTCAAATCTCGGACCTGTGGCTTTAAGAGGAGAAGCTTGCCCAGGGGGGGGGATCAAGGACACGGGACCCACCTCCGGGCCCTCCAACCTCCCATCAGCTTTGCAGGCTTGAGAGAGCTCGCAGGGAGGGCCAAGCGAGCCGCTTTCATCAAAGAAAACGCATCCCGCTTTATTGGAAACTCCTTCCAGATGTTGCCCTTGAAGGGGGGGGGAATGAAACCCTGATTTGCCTCTAAGTTTGTGTATTCCAAGTGTGCAAAACTAAAAAGCGGAGCCTCCTTATCTTTATTCTACTGCACTGAAAAGGACACGGGAGGTTAACGCTTTTCTTTCTGTGGTTTCCTATTCACACATCGCTGCCTCCCCTCCTTCCTCACTGTCTTATTACTGTGACGGGGAGCCATTTCTGAGGGCCCACAAAGCGTTGCCCTGTCAGCTCCAGCGTGCGTGCGCGCCCTGGCCGGCTGCTTTGCGGCCTTGATTTGGGGGCGTTTTTCACCCTCCTGAAGCCTCCAGGGGGGCGAAAAACCGCCCCACACGCAAACCGGAAGTCTGTCCCCCGGTTGGGCCGTTTTTCACCCTCCCCAGGCTCCGAGAAAGCCTCTGTAGGCAGGGGAGGGCGAAAGAGAGACCCCCTGGGCCCACCAGAAGTTGGAAAACGGGCCATTTCCGTTCTCCAGAGGGCCTCTGCTCTCCCCAGGCTCCAAGAAAGCATGCATGCGTAGGGCAGCCCTGGGGGGTGGTGGTGGTGTTGTCATGGGCAGATGCACAGGGGGCATGGTGTGGGGGTGGGCATTAAATTATGGGGGTGGGCATGCTTTTGGCATCCGGGGCAAGAATGTTTCCCCATCACTGTCCTATTATCATTATTTTTACTTGCATTTTGATAAGTATTTAAAGTCACAACCCCTGGTATGCCCAAATATTATTTATCAGCACGAATATAACACACACACACACACACACACATATATATATATTTGGGCATACCAGGGGTTGTGACACTAAATACATACCTATTTCCCTGGCTCAGCTGATAAAGGAGGAGAACCTTGTGGCTTAGTGGTTAACACATCTGCCTAATATGTAATACAGGCCAGGTTCAAATCCCAGTAAGGGTATGGCTAGCTGATGAGAGCTAAATAGCTTGAAATAGATCTATACTAGTCTCCTTTTATTTATCAGCACAAATACAACACACACACACACACACACACACACACAAAATAACCCCCATTGCAATAGAGAGGAATGACCGGAGGGACCAGGAGGCTGGAGTGGAGCTTGGGGATCATGCAGGGGTTTTCCTAGAAGTGCCACCCAAGAGACGCCCGAGGGGCAAGGAGAGCAGGCGGAAGGAAGTTGGGGTGGTGCCCAGGGCACCTGTCTTACCACCCACGTCCTTTCCCAGGTAGGCGCACCAGCGGCTCCTCATCACCTCGATGGCGTCCAGGTCGTCCCTGGAGACGTGGTTGCTCATGATCAGGTGCATGCAGGGGATGATCAGCTCGTTCAAGACGCTCACCCCTTCGTCCACTTCCTTCCCGTCGCCGCTTTCGAAGAGGGCGGCCGCAGCGTCGTTCAGCCTCTGCGGGAAAAGCACCGCCGGGAGTCGGTTGGCGAGGCTCCCGGAGAGGCCCCTCCCGGCATTCGGACGGGACCTTTTACAGCCACCCAGCCTGGCTCTTTGGCCCAGCTGCTCCTTTCCTATCAAGGCCAGGCGCTTGAAGACGGCTGGACTTCAACTCCCAGCATTCCCCAGCCGGCCGGGCCTCGGAAGGCCGGGAAAGACTTACTCCAGTTACGGCAGCGTTGGTCACACCTGGCCACTTGGAGAGGCCTGGGGAATGCTGGGAGATGAAGTCCAGCTATCAAGGGAACCCGTTACCTGTTGGGGAGCGCTAAAAAACAGGGGGAGGGGGGGGAACTAGCCGGAAGAATTATCGCAAAGTTAAGCAGGGATTATCTGGCTGTATGCTTTTAAATTTTAAATCAAGAGGGGCATGTTGGGAGGATAACCACTTGCAGGCACTTTATACCACAATTTATGTTGCTAAGTGAGGCATTTGTTGAGTGAGTTTGGCCCCATTTTACGACCTTCCTTCCCACGGTTGTTAAGTGGATCACCACAGGTGTTAAGTTAGTAACAGGGTTGTTAAATGGCCCCCAGTTTCCCCACTGACTGACTTTGCTTGTCAGAAGGTCGCAAAACGGAGTCATGTGACCCCGGCACACGGCAACGGTCATAAATCTGAGTCAGTTGTCAAGTATCAGACTGCAAATCACGCGGCCCTGGGGGGGGATGCTGCAACGGTCATACGTGTGGAAAAGTGGTGGTAAGTCGCTCTTTTCAGTGTCGTCACTAAATGGACCGTTGTAAGTCCAGGAAGGAGCCTTCAGCCACGTCCCCTTCTCAACCTCAACCCCGAATGGCAGGGAGGGGAACGGTATGAAGCCTGGGGGAGGGGAGAGGAGGGGAAGGGCCCCCCAAATACCCACCAAGAGGCACTTCCTCCTGTAGAGGGCGATCAGGGCGGCGTCCGCTCCCCGGCTGGCGCCTTTGGCCTGCAGGACGGTGTTGGTCTCGTAGGCGTAGACCAGGTAGGTCAGGGCCTCGCAGTACCTTTCAGAGGGCGAGAAAAAGTGCGTGTGGGCCTGTGTGACGCCATCCAGCCATCGCGATGGACGGATACAAACACACAACGGCTCCACCTTCAGGCCACCCTGGTTGCTTGGTTTAATTCTAGAGCAGTGACGGCTGACTCTTCTGTCCTCGTGTGCCGAAAGGCTGTGTGTGCGCACGCAACAGGGCGCCCATAACGCAATGCACGCATGACTCCCCCCCCCCGTGTCCCATTTTGGGCCTAGAAGGCTTCCCTACAGCACCCCGACCCCCCCGTGCATGCACACGCATCTCCCACATACTCAGCAAAGCCCTGAAAACCAGCTGGCTGGCGGGAGGCCCATGCGCGGTGGAGCTGAGCTGGGCGAGGAGAGCTGGGCATGCCCAGAGAGAGGCTCCGCCTGCCACCCGTGCTTCCCCATCACGGTTCTAGTGGCAAAAGGCTCGATCTCGAGGGGAGTTTACTGAAAAGACATTTCAGAATTCTCCTCCTGGACTTCAAATCGCCGGAAATATATCACTGCCTGGATCCGGTTAGGAGCAGCGGAAACATACATAAATAACCGCGGCAGCTTCAGGGAGCCCTTCGCAAGTGCAGGAGGAATTGGCACCACCTGCCTCCGTTTTCTCCCGAGGAGGCTCAGGGTGCCTTGAGTCGCACAGATTTAGCTCTCTGGGCAAAAGCAGAACTTATTAAAATTGAGTAGTTTCTCCTTGGATTGTACAAAATTGTACGATGTTTCGGCCAAGTGCACCAAACAGAGGCAGAGGGGCCCAAGGCCAATATTGCCCCTTCGTAGATGACTCAAGACAGGTTGGAAGACACGACTTCCATGGAGGGCCTGAAACACTGCAGGAGTCAAAAAGAGGGCTGGGAAAATAGACCCCTCGCATCCTGGACATAAATTGTTTCAACTCCCACCCTCAAAATGACGCTACAGAGCACTGCACATCACAACAACTAGGCACAAGGAGAGTTTTCTCCTGAATGCCATCCCTCTGCTAAACAAATAATTCCCTCAATACTGTCAAACTATTCACTAAGGTTGCATTGCTGTTACTATTAGTCTTCTCGATGATCCTCTCATCCATCTCCCACCACTTAGGACTGCAGGACTGTTGCTTGTATCCTTACAATTTATACTGATATTGATTGTTTCCTGATTGTTTATTGGTACCCTCTGACTATCATTGAGTGTTGTACCTGATGATTCTTGGTGAATGTATCTTGTCTTTTTATGTCCACTGAGAGCATCAGCAGCAAAGGCAAATTCCTTGTGTGTCCAATCACACTTGCCCAATAAAGAATTCTATTTCTATTTCTATTATTTCTATTTCTATTATTTCTATTTTTATTATTTCTATTTCTATTATTTCTATTTCTATTATTTCTATTTCTATTCCCATTCCCATTCTATTCCATTCCACTCCGCTCTACTTTATTCTACTCTATTCACAATACTCTTGTCTGTCGAAACCTCAACTCATCCGGCCTGAAGCCTTTAGCAATCCCTCCCTAAAATCCCCGCGGATGAACTTACTGGTTTTTCTGATAGAGCTCCAACCCCGTCAAGAGATAAACAGACACCTTGCGGAACAAGCTGTAGTCTTCGTGCCATTTCTGCCCAGAAATAGAAAATACAAAGTTTGGTCGTTGTTATGTTTGACTCCCCGCCACCCCCAAATCTCCCTTCTTGGTGCTTCTGCCCCGCCGTGGCTTGCTTGAAGCCACCGGTGACCTCCAGTGTCCCCCAGTCATGCCAGGCAGGAGAAGAGGCCGGTGATTCGACTTAAGAGGTGGACTGTGGCTCAAGGTATGAGCCAATGGAGATGGCGTAACGAGCAGCCCAAAGTCTCATTTCAACAGAGCCGGCTGTGACGAGAGAATCGGGAGCCAGGCAGCTTTTCACAAAAGTTGTGTGTGTGTCCATGTGTGTGTCGAAAGTCAGGACTTCTTACCTTGTACTCTTCCATGTCCACCTCATCTGGGCTGATTCCTTTCAGCTTTTCTCGGGCCACCTTCATAATGCTAATTGACCTGTTTCCCCCAACGGAGAGAAGGAAGACCGTGAGTCCAGGTGAGGTGGCATCTAGACCAGTGTTTTTCAACCTTGGCAACTTGAAGATGTCCGGACTTCAACTCCCAGAATTCCCCAGCCAGCATTCGCTGGCTGGGGAATTCTGGGAGTTGAAGTCCGGACATCTTCAAGTTGCCAAGGTTGAAAAACACTGATCTAGACAAACCTCTTCCATTTGATTTGCTCCCATCAAAAGGGAAGGTCGGTGGTTTCCCAGCAACTCACGCAGGACCTGGTACCCGAAGACGGTTCCTTTAGGTCCCTCTTGCATAGTAGTAGTAGCAGCAGTAGTAGAAGTATAGCCTATGTCCTAACCCTAATGTAGAGGTGGGTTCCAACCGGTTCGGCTGAATAGGTAGTAACTTGGCGGCCTGGGTCGCTGGAACTGGCGGTGACCCAGGCCTGCCACGCCCCCCGAACTGGTTCTCCTAGGGTGGTGGCATCTTGTTTTTTGGTTCTGCGCATTGCAAAAATTTTATTTTTCATTTTGTGGGGGGTTTGCGCATGCACAAACCTTTTTATTTGCAAACGCGCCCGCGCGTGGATTTTTTTTCTTTTCTTTTATTGAAAATTTTAATAAAAGGCTTTTACAAATATTTACCACTCCTCACCCACCCTCAACCTCCCCACCTGAACCCCCCCCCCAACCGACTTCCCAGAATAAATACAGGGTATAAATCTTTAACAAAGATGTTCTAAAATAAACTTTAAAAAAAGTTAGTATTATCTTTCATGTGAGCTTTAACTCCTCTGTTGTTAGGCTAACTCTAAACAGATTATATCATTCCTCGCTTTTTCAGTCATAAACTATCTGGAATTTCTTAGTCCCGTATTTATTTTGAGTATAGTCCATCCATCTTCTCCACTCCAGTTTATATCTCTCATTTGAGTGGTCCTTGAGATATGCTGATATTTTAGCCATACACGTGCGTGGATTTTTTGCACGCACCAAACTGGTGTAATGCCGACAGCAACCCACCCCCTCCCTCCCCTAATGAAGCATCTGCAAGCCAGCCACTAAGCTCGGAGGACATCAAGGAGCCCCCACACACACACCAGGAGCTGTAAATGGCCTCCTCGCCACCTGCTTTGAACCCACCTTTCGTCGTAGCTGAGGTTCCTGTCCGCAAATTGCTCCAGGAGGGTCCTTTCCACCACCTGCTTGGGGGCCTCGTTCTGCAGCAGGTATACCAAGACGTG
Organism: Thamnophis sirtalis; assembly: GCF_051295495.1. Classification (NCBI taxonomy): domain Eukaryota; kingdom Metazoa; phylum Chordata; class Lepidosauria; order Squamata; family Natricidae; genus Thamnophis; species Thamnophis sirtalis. The sequence continues at coordinate 98,825,853 of NW_028261382.1, read as the reverse complement.
TTGCAGGCGGGGTCATTCTGGGGTGTCGGGGTCTCCCTCGACAAGGAGTATAGTCTGGAATATTCTTCACGGAATGCCTGGGGAAGTCGGGGGTTGAAGCGTTTATCCTTCTAGCTCAGTGTTTCTCAACCTTGGCAACTTGAAGATGCCCGGACTTCAACTCCCAGAATTCCCCAGCAGTGGTTAGGACAGTGTTTCTCAACCTTGTCAACTTGAAGATGTCCGGACTTCAACTCCCAGAGTTCCCCAGCCAGCATTCGCTGGCTGGGGATTTCTGGGAGTTGAAGTCCGGACATCTTCAAGTGGCCAAGGTTGAGAAACACTGTTCTAGCTGGTTATGTATCAGCCTGCAGCCATATTCCTTTTAGGGTCTTTGGCCTGCCACACTCTATCTATTATTTTACTATGCGGTTTCATTAGTGGGGTAATTGGGAGGGGGAATATTAAGGAGTAGAATTGTAGAATGTGTTATTGTCAAAATAAAACATTCCTTTCTAGAAGCCCAAGGTCATTCTTTCTCTCTGCACCTGTGCACCTGACCGGAACTAGATGGGTGGAAATGCCAGCGTGGCAGAGGGAGATTGGACCATGGAATGGACTTCTGGGATTTCCACAAAGGAGTTGGATAGCTCCCGCTTTCTGGAATTTCAGCTGGGAAGATGAACTTTTCCTAGTTGGAATTTTAATAAATATGAAATGGGCTCATATACCAAACAGATACACTACATTCAAGGTTGACTCAGCCTTCCATCCTTCCGAGGTGGGTGAAATGAGGACCCGGATTGTTGTTGGGGGCGATATGCTGACTCTGTAAACCGCTTAGAGAGGGGCTGAAGCCCTATGAAGCGGTATATAAGTCTAACTGCTATTGCTATTGCTATTCAAATCTCACCAGGTTGACTCAAGGTTGACTCAGCCTTCCGTCCTTCCGAGGTGGGTAAAATGAGGACCCAGATTGTTGGGGGAAAGAGGCTGACTGTGTAAACCGCTTTGGAGAGGGCTGTAAAAGCACCGTGAAGCGGTAGATAAGTCTATGCGCTATTGCTATTAGCAGGCAGAGCAAGTAATCCCCTCTGAGGAAAGTCCCCCTCTTCTGTTTGGGATCAAAGTTATTGGACTAAAGCTCTGTGCCTAAAGGACCGGCCGGGTGGGACCAAAGTGCAGAATCCGGCCTCCAGCTGGGCACCGCCTGCTCCTGCCTTCCACCCCATTCCAAGGGAGAAAAAGGGGAAGGAGGAGAGCCGGAGAAGAGGCCTCGTCCCTCGTGGACGGAGGAAACGAGACACGTGCGCTTAGGTGCAAAGTAGTACCTTGACGAGCCCTGCTTCAGACCCATCGCGATCGAAGGTCTGACGCGCTTTGGCAATGGCCAGGATGACCCCTTGCATGGCGGGGCTAAGCATCACCTGCCACAGAGAAGGAGGAAGAGGAAAGGGAGGGAGGGAGAGAGAGAGACAGAGAAGAGAGAGAGGGAGGAGGGGGGAAAGGCTGGATTGAAACAAGCTCTCTGTCATCCCACAGGCAAAAGATCCGAGTTCAGCTGAGGAGGATATTGTATCCAGATCCTTGGGAGGCGACTGACAGAAGAGGATTTGATAGGGTTCAAATGTGGGGATCCTCCCTTGAGCTTGGTTGTCATCTTGAAGACATCTCGTGACCCAACTCGGTAACACCGTCAGTGCTGCAAGGCAGTGGGGGGAATTGGGCTTCCACTACTGACGACGTTACCGAGTTGGGTCACGAAATGTCTGCAAGATGACAATCACATTCAGAGAGCACCAAGGACCATCAGAGAACCAAGGGCGATAAACAAGGAGCCTCTCCATGCAGCACAGCCACACGGTCAGCCCCGAAGGGAATCCGGCTGAGGCCGTCTTGGAGGCTTCAGGGTTGCCACCAAGCCCAAGAAGAGGCAGGGAAACAGCTGGATGGGGGTTTTGCAGCCCAAAACAAGGAAGCTTCCCTGTGGGAACCAAGGACACTCCGACTGGCGTTTGTCCAGGAGGAGTAAAGTAACCAAGCAACCAGGCAGCACCTGGATTGGACAGCGCGACCAGCGACTTGGGGGAAAGGGGAAACGTTTATTTCAGTTAGCTGAAGGCTGCAGGAACTTTCACCAGTTGTGCCAGTATGATGCATCCCATAAATTGTCCTTTGAGGAACTCAGGGATCTGCTTTCTATGGGTGCATCACTTGGAGCGCTGACACACGTTTTATAGGCAGAGTCAGCTGTGCTGCCTCTTTGTGCGTCACTTGTGTCTCGGTAACCAACTACCAATAAAACTCCACGGAAAAAGAGGGGACGTTTCCAAGTGTGGCTGGGGTTTCCCGCTTTGAGAAGCTGGCCATCAAGAACAGAATGGGCATTGGGAATAGTTGTGCTCTGCCAGCACCCAGCAGAGCTGGCAGCAGAGCCGGGCAGTGAGGAGGTTGGGGAGGAACCTGGGCCAGTCCTGGAGTCTGGAGAAGGCTCGGAGGAGGGCTCTGCGTCGGAGGCAGAGAGGGGGCCAGGGCCGTCTGACAGTTATCAGCTGCCTCTGGAGCCTCCATAGTTGGACATCAGTGAGGCAGAGGAACAGGGGGAGCCCGTTCCCAGTGCGCGCATGCGAAGAGCTGCCAGAAGGCAAGAGCAGTTAAGACAAAAGGGGCGACTCAGGAGTAAGGCTTGGAGGTGATTGGCCCCTCCCATAGGACATAAAGGAGGAGCGAAGGAACGGGAGCCTTGGCAGGAAGCAACTTGGTTCATTTTGGTCGGTTTAACCTCTGAAACTCCGTTTTGACTCTGTGCTCCGTGTGGCCTGGCAAAGCTAATTGCCAATTAGGTCTTTGGCAGCGTTTAAAGGGAAATTAAGGTGAGTGCTTATCAGCCTTATCCCGAAGGACTTTGGCAGACTACTGTAGGACTCTTTACAAACTATTTGGGACTTATTACAGGCTGTGAACAAACATTAATTCACAGCTGTTGAAATAAAAATAAAGGTTTGGGGACTAAGCATGTGCTTTTTACTGTATCCGGAAGACTACGTCAGAACAATAGGTGGTACCTCCTCGTTATAGCCATCCGCATCCGATCTAACTAGGATCTTCCCCACGCTGGGAATCTCCACTTCCGAGACTTGAGAGGTGAGCGGGGCAGAAGGCTCCCTCCGCTCCGCTTCCTGGGGCTCTTCTGCCTGCGGCATGGGGCTGACTTCCTCTGAGGGGGCCTTCTCTGCATCTGCCTCCTTCGGCTGTGGCAGTATCAAGGGTTGGGGGTGGGGAGAGGAGAGGGAGGAAGAAGAGGAAGAGGAGGAGGAGATGGGAGTGAGAGGAAGGCCATAGGAGCAGCACAAGAGGCCCAAGGAGGGCAAGAGGCTCAGCAGGACAGGTGGGAAGAGGACCGCTGACGATGACCCTCACCTGGTCAAGAGCAGCCGGGATGCCATCTTTCTCATAGACCTCGGCCGCCTTGGCGATAGCTTGGGCAGTCTGCTCCTTGGCCATCACGGCGTGCTCGGAGGAGAGAGAATGCGGCCCACACTCACAGGGGAAGGAGTGTTCTAGAAGGAGAAAGGGCAAAAAAAGGCATTTTCCATGGTTTACGCCAGAGGTCTTCAAAGTTGGCAACTTTAAGACTTGTGGACTTCAACTCCCAGAATTCTCCAGCCAGCATAATTTACTCTCTTGTAATCTCTTCCTCTGCAATCTCTCCACTTAGATCAGAGGTCTTCAAAGTTGGCAACTTTAAGACTTGTGGACTTCAACCCAGAATTCCCCAGCCAGCATAACGTACTCTCTTGTGATCCCTTCCTCTGCAATCTCTCCACTTAGATCAGAGGTCTTCAAAGTTGGCAACTTTAAGACTTGTGGACTTCAACTCCCAGAATTCCCCAGCCAGCATAATTTATTCTTTTGTAATCCCTTCCTCTGCAATCTCTCCACTTAGATTAGAGGTCTTCAAAGTTGGCAACTTTAAGACTTGTGGACTTCAACTCCCAGAATTCCCCAGCCAGCATAATTTACTCTCTTGTAGTCCCTTCCTCTGCAATCTCTCCACTTAGATTAGAGGTCTTCAAAGTTGGCAACTTTAAGACTTGTGGACTTCAACTCCCAGAATTCCCCAGCCAGCATAATTTACTCTCTTGTAATCCCTTCCTCTGCAATCTCTCCACTTAGATCAGAGGTCTTCAAAGTTGGCAACTTTAAGACTTGTGGACTTCAACTCCCAGAATTCCCCAGCCAGCATAACTTGCTCTCTTGTAATCCCTTCCTCTGCAATCTCTCCACTTAGATCAGAGGTCTTCAAAGTTGGCAACTTTAAGACTTGTGGACTTCAACTCCCAGAATTCCCCAGCCAGCATAACTTACTCTCTTGTAATCCCTTCCTCTGCAATCTCTCCACTTAGATCAGAGGTCTTCAAACTTGACAACTTTAAGACTTGTGGACTTCAACTCCCAGAATTCTCCAGCCAGCAGAGCTGGCTGGAGAATTCTGGAAGTTGAAGTCCAACAAGTCTTAAAGTTGCCATGTTTGGGACCCCTGGTTTATGCTTTCCCAAAGATATTATGTGGAGCTGTTGCAGTTGGCAGGACATGCCTGTCATCCTTTCCTGGCCCGCAATTCCAACTCCCTGTTTGCTGGGAGCGGAAGGCGAAGGCCGAGGGGCTCCTGCTCTCACCTTGACTGGAGTCAGATGACGGGTTCTGGGAGTCCAGAGGTTCCGGGGACGGCTCCATCTGGGCCATTTTGCAGGACTGCTCTTGCAGCTCCGCCATCTCCTGCTCCACCCGCCAGTTGTCTTCTTCGATGTAGCGCTGGAGTTCCAGAGGCAGCACTTCGACCTCTCTCTCCGCTTGTCTGTCGTCATAATCTGCCCAAGAAAGATAAGAGAGAGGGTCCTTGTCGGCCCACCTCCCAACACCTCTTGGGCAACAAAAGCAAGGCTTCTCGGTCGCCCCTTTTGCTCCTAGGAGGAGGCGGTGGCCACAAGTTGCTCCTGGCAGTCAGGAGGATTACATATTGTCTCCCGCATCAGAGACCAGTGGCGGAGAATGGATCTGCCTTGTGCAGGACCAGAAGGGTGAAGAGTGCAAAGCCTCCCACCTCTTTCCTGCCTTTGAGACCCAATAATTTGTGCCTCCGTGTCAGTCTTGACTCCTGGCAATTGCATAGACCAAGTGATGGCCAACCTTTTTGGCACTGAGTGCCCAAACAGGAACTCATGCGCATGTGTGCGCTCCGGAGTGCCGGAAACCTGAAGAACAGCTGGCCAGTGTGTGCATGCCTGTTTTTGGGACATTTCTGGACATTTTGGGGGCCATTTTCAGGCAATAGCAATAGCAATAGCAGTAGACTTATATACCGCTTCATAGGCCTTTCAGGCCTTTCTAAGCGGTTTACAGAGAGTCAGCATATTGCCCCCAACAATCTGGGTCCTCATTTTACCCACCTCGGAAGGATGGAAGGCTGAGTCAACCCTGAGCCGGTGAGATTTGAACCGCTGACCTGCTGATCTAGCAGTAGCCTGCAGTGCTGCATTTAACCACTGCGCCACCTTGGCAGTTTTTGAGCCGTGGTGGTGCAGTGATTAGAATGCAATATTGCCAGGAGTTCAATCCTGACCCGCTCAAGGTTGACTCTCTGGGCACACGGACGGTGGCCAGCTGGTCTTCGTGGGCACTGAAGCGCTGGGAAATGGCCTGAAAACCAGCCAAAACCATCCAAAACCAAAATAGCCTGGAAAATGCCCTGAAAACTGCCTGAGAATGGCCCCCAAAATGTCCCCAAAACAGGCATGTCCCCTATAACCTTTGAAGAATCTGTTGGAAGAGGCCCAGGAGCAGGAGAGGAAAATGGGACTCGTACTCCCCAAATATCAGTAGTCGGTTGTGATTTAATATTGGCCCCGTGTTCAAGGGGTAAAGGAAAATAGGGGATACGCCTGTTTTGGGGACATTTTGGGGGCCATTCTCAGGCAGTTTTCAGGGCATTTTCCAGGCTATTTTGGTTTTGGATGGTTTTGGCTGTTTTTCAGGCCATTTCCCAGCGCTTCAGTGCCCACGAAGACCAGCTGGCCACCGTGCGTGTGCCCAGAGAGAGGGCTCTGTGTGCCACCTGCGGGACGCGTGCCATAGGTTCATCGTCACAGGCACAGACAGGGTCACCCAGTTTTCTTGGCAGCGTTTTCATTTGCCACCTCCAACTGACACGGACTGCTCACCGATGCCCACCTTTCTTCCCCTTGGAACTAAACTCCCCCCACCCCAAATACATCAAAGCAGGAGGGGGAGGGAGAGAGAGATTCTCCTGAACCTCCACTCATTTCAAATCCCCACGAAGGTCGGAGGCGCAGAAGAAGAGGCCAGGGTCCCAACCAGAGGACAAGGCAGCTCTTCTGAGGAAGCCCAGCTCATCCAGAGGCCCCCCGGGAAGAGGGACGAGGCCTCGCCAAGGACCGGGTTCAGATCCTCACCTGCTGCGAAGTGTGGCAGTTTCTTACTGACGTAAATGAGGCAATAGGCGCTGGCGTTTTTCAAGCCGCCAAAGGAGTCCCGCTCCAGTTCCTCCCAGGAGGACTCCGTCACGGCGATGTCGTTGTACTTGAGCCAGGCCCTTCGGGGCAGGTGGTAGATGTAGGCCCAGTAGTGCCCGGCGTTGGCCTGGCCTTCGTGGACCAAGACAGCATGCAAGTGATAAGGGACCTGGAAAACACCAACGCGGACACCATCGGCTCCGGGGTTTATTTTAAGAGAGGGGAAGTAACACGACCGCGGGGAGATTCGGTGAGGCAAATTCTCAGCTGTTGCGCCTGTAAGAATGACCCATTCATGTAATCAAGGCTCAGCAGAGATTCCTTTCCTGGGGCAACAACGAGGCTTTCTAGCTTGGTGACTGGGGCTGCAGAGACCATCGTGACCAGGCCAGTCGGGTCCAGAGACAGCCACCTGCGACACGCCCAACGGACCGACACTCGATGGAAGCCACTGGCCAGGCAGGACTCTTGTAACTAGCAAGGCCTTGAGGTGTGACCCTGTTGGGGACGGAAGAGCTCAAGGCAGTACGAATCCAGACCACGCCCAAGCTCCTGTTTGTTGTCTACTAAACCAGGGGTCTCCAAACTCAGCAACTGTAAGGCTTCTGGACTTCAATTCCCAGAATTCTTCAGCCTGACCGAGGAGGAATTCTGGGCGGTGGAGTTCCCCAAGTCTTAAAGTTGCCAGGTCGGAGACCTCTGTCCTAGAGAGGAGAGGCAGGAACTCTCCGGGCAAAAACAAGGATGTCCCAGCTCTCCCATCAAAATGCTCAGCCTCTGCGGCCTCCTTGGAGAGGCAGCGGGGAACCAAACCGGTACTCAGAGGTTCCACCTTGCATTTCAATGCGTGGCAAAAAACAACAACAGGAGGCAGATTTAAGTGCCTGTGCTTTTAGCTATGATTGGCATGGAATCATTTTCAAAAACAAGGTAAAATCATTGTTTGTGGGAGAATGTAGTGTTTGAATTCCCAGGGATTCCCAGATTAAATCCTAGAAATTTAATTTGACACCTCCAGGCTACTTTTATATGGAGGAACAATGGAAAGAAAAATGGAAAGAATTAATTAGGTAATAGATGACAACAAGGTTTTATTTTGGGGGAACTGGGGCCAATCCGAGGTCAGAAGCACTCACGCAACGAGGAAGAAAGGTAGACACCCTACCTGGCAGAATTGAGGGTCAGCATAGACGTAATCCATGGACTCAGAAAGCATCTGCATGGAAGCCTTCAAGCCTGTGAATCAAAGCAAAACACTAAACCAGTGTTTCTCAACCTTGGCCACTTGAAGATGTCCGGACTTCAACTCCCAGAATTCCCCAGCCAGCATTCGCTGGCTGGGGAATTCTGGGAGTTGAAGTCCCGGACATCTTCAAGTAGCCAAGGTTGAGAAACACTGCACTAAACGGTCAAGTTTTCTTAAAGAAGAGGAAACGTTTGCTTTAGCAATCTCTAAAGACGCAACTTGCGCAGCCCACATAGGAGACTTGTGAGGGGTCAGATGTCCTCAGTCGCATGTGGAAAGGCATTTTGTGGAAAAGAAGGCCAAGGACCCGTTCTCCTCCCTGGAGACAGCCTGGGGCAATGCTCATATCCAGGGGAAGGCTGGCCTTGAAATGATGGACGGATCTATGGAGGTGACCGGTGTCCTCTTGGGCCAGATAAAGTCTTGTCCTTCACCAAGGACACTTCAGCCCTCGACCCCACCATGAAAAATTGCAGAAGGCTTCGAGAGAGAGAGATCGGTCGTGGCTTCCTGATCCCGTCCCACGCGCAGAGAGAAGGGACGTTAACACTGTGACAGGGACACGGAATATCGCGCCTCGCCACCGTCTCCAGTTCAGGGAAGGGACGGAACGGAAATCAGCCCGCGGGCAAAAGGGGAAACTCTCAGGAGAAGCTCTTGAGTGAAACGTGGCGCCACCCGGCACAGACCTTCAATGTCCTGCTCAACCTCTTCCCTCCACTTCTGCAGGCAGGAAATGACCAGGCTCATCTCGTCTTCGGAGACGGGGGCTCCCGGGGGAACGGGCTCTTCCGACGTCTCCTCTGGGCCCCTGGGTGGAGGGAAAGATGTGCTCAATCGGCTCATGGGAACAGGGAGGCTTTGGGCCGGTGCTGCTAGCACTCCTCAAAAGCCAGAGGTGGCAAGGAGACGGAAACCAGGAGGGCAGCTGACCAACACGCATTTTTCTTTTTAGAGTTTCTAGGTTAGGTTAGGTTTATTGCATTTATATGCCGCCCTATTCCCGGAGGGACTCAGGGCGGCTAACAAACCCAGGGGGGCGGGGGTTAGTACGCACAAGTTAACACAACAAACAAAATACAGGGAAAAGTTTAAAAACAATCAACAGCCACACAATTCGAGCGGGGAAGGGAACTCGTCAACCCCAGGCCTGCCGGAACAGCCAGGTTTTAACGGCTTTACGGAAAGCCTGAAGGGAGGTGAGGGTCCGAATCTCCGTGGGGAGATCGTTCCAGAGGGCCGGAGCAGCCACAGAGAAGGCCCTCCTCCGACAATCGACATTGGCCTGTAGATGGAATCTGGAGGAGGCCTAATCTGTGGGATCTAACGGGTCTTTGGGAGGTAATTGGCAGCAGGCGGTCTCTCAAGTACCCAGGTCCAATACCTTACCTTCTAAACCAGCGTCCTTTCTAGGGGTCAAAATAACCGGGTTTATCATCTGATTGTTTTGATCCGGAGACGGCCATGATGGAAAGTTTGGCCCAGGTCTTACCTGCTTGGCCTGGCAGGGGTTTCCGAGGGATCTTTTGCTGCCGTAGTCTCTGCTGTCCTCGTGGTCGCTGCGGAGGACATCTTGGTCCGTGCAAACTCAAGAACGGACTGCAGCATATCCGGCAAGGGGAAGCGGTCGGAGCCAGAGCCGTATCTCAGGTACCTAATTAGGAGGAAACCATCATCAGCCCCACTTCGGAACATCCGTCTTCTCTAACTCAACTGAGCAAGGCCTTCGCTTTCAAGGGGATCAAATAGCAATAAGCACTTAAGACTTATATACTGCTTCACAGTGGCTTTGCAGCCCTCTCTAAGCGATTGACAGAGTCAGCCTCTTTCCCCCCAACAATCCGGGTCCTCATTTTACCCAACTCGGAAGGACGCAAGGCTGAGTCAACCTGGAGCCTGGCGAGGTTTGAATTCCTGGCAATGTTGCATTCTAATCACTGCGCCACCAGGGCTCAAAACTATCACATCAGTGATAAAAAGTTTATTTTCTTTTACCCCTTGAACACAGGGCCAATACTAAATCACAACCGACTACTGATATTTGGGGAGTACGAGTCCCATTTTCCTCTCCTGCTCCTGGGCCTCTTCCAACAGGTTCTTCAAAGGTTATAGGGGACAGAAGACCCTCCCTCCAGGACTGCCTCACAGAAGGAGAATTGAGGAGGGGCTGGCAGGTTGGCTCTCCTGCCTGAAGAGCCACCTGGTGTCGCTCCCTAGAACACCTGAAATGAAACTACACCGGGGGTAGGTAGAGGCTTCTAAAAAGCTTCACCACCACCGTCCCCCTCTCCAAGGACAAGCAGACCAGCTGAACATGGCAAGAAAGTGGGAAAGAGGCGCCAGCTGGTTGAGCTTCAGCTCAGGTCTCCTGCAAGGGAAAAGGCACGAGAGTTTGAGAAAGGCTGCCTACTTTTCCAACTGCTGGCGCAGGAGGGTCATCTGGTCCCTCAGTTTCCCGACCTCTTCTCTTTTCGCTTGAATCGTTTCTTTGTTGCTGTACATAAACCTAAAGGAAAGAGAGCTTTGACAGCTGCGCGCTCCCCCTTATCGCAACCCCACAATACCTTTTTTTACAGGTTTGGAAGTCTCAAGCCATAAAGCTTCCCCATCCACCCCCCACCCCACCCCCTTACCTATCCATGTAAATGACGGGCGGGAATTCTAGCTTGTTGTGAATCTTCTCCGGCTGCCCAAGGGATTGATTGAACTCGAACCGGGAAAGTTCAAAGGTCAGGACTGGGGGCAGCTTTGTAAACCAGCGCTGAAACAGACACACAACAGGTAGAGATGGATGGGTGATTCTTTCCATTAACAGTGTTCTCCATATACACGCAGGAGAAACAATAATTACTTCACGTCATACACAGAAAAAGAGAAATCAGAGTTCAGCAAATTTGATTGTATGATTTTGGTGGGGGGGAAAAAAATCAGTATCTCTCGAGATAGGAAGGCCTCCCACGAATTGCTTGCCAAGTCCCACAAAGCAGATGTACACAACTTCAATTGGTTTACAGCCGTGTTGTGAAACACGGCTGTAAACCAACTGCTCACTTTAAGACAGGTGAACTTCAAACTCCCAGAATTCCCCAGCCAGCACAGCATGTATGAGTTGAAGTCCACACATTTTAGGACGAGAAACACTGAATTAGAACCGCCTGCTGCAAATGGATGGGCCAAAACTTTTTTTTTTCCCGGAAGAGTGGGGGATCGGAAATTTTAAAGGGCAAAATTGGTGCTTCCCATTCCCACTTTCTCTCCACACCCATAGTATTTAAAAAGGTGAAAGTCCCCAGGCTCATCCGTTCTGGAGGATTGCAAAAGTGGAGAGGCCCTTTTGCAACCGGCTACATAGGTGGCTGAGCTCCAGTCCCTCAAATGCCATTTCCTGATTTTTGCAAAACCATTTCAAATTGAAGGTGGGATGAAAACAATTTCACTGCCATCCTACAAGCCCTCCTGGAAAAACCCCTGCCAAGAACTCCGGCTTTTAATAGACTCCTGTCATCTCCTGCCAGACGGGCCCAAACCTTGTGATCAAAACTGCACCACCACTACCCCCCTTGGAAGCTATTTGTAGCTACTCAGTTCTACTGGAATAGATGAGAAGGTGCTGCAGCGTTCAACTCTTCCCAATGCATTTGGGAGAAGCCTTTTAAAATGAGGCTTTGGCCTCCCCTGGCTCTTTCTTTGCACCCCTGGAGAAGAAATGAGGTTTAGTTAAAGGGGGGCCTTTAACTAAACCTGTCCAAAGAGTTTCCCAACAGGGCATTTCGTTCTGGGCCAGGGGCAGGGTGGCTGGAGCCATTCCGATCCCCCGGGATACAAGTGTGGAAGCCGAATATTCCAATTCTTCTTCCCACAGGGGAGGGCTTCTTGGGTGAAGGTCTAGGGCAGGGTTTCCCAACCTTGGCAACTTGAAGATGTCCGGACTTCAACTCCCAGAATTCCCCAGCCAGCATTCGCTGGCTGGGGAATTCTGGGAGTTGAAGTCCGGACATCTTCAAGTTGCCAAGGTTGGGAAACCCTGGTCTAGGGAGATTCTCAAGTCATCCAAGTCACGGTTGCCTCAAAGGTGGTTTTTCAAAAAAACAAAACAAAAACAAACTGGACTTCCTTGGGTTTTTTTCTTTGAAAACGTTTCGCTTCTCTTCGAAGAAGCTTCATCGGTTCTGACTGGATCAGCGGTCACCAACCGACGGTCCGTGGAACACTGAAAATTTTGGTGGACTGCAGAAAAATCTTTGCATTTTTTTTATATTACACTAAATCAGGGGTCCTCAAACTACGGCCCCTGGGCCGGATACGGCCCACCAAAGCAATTACGCCCGCTCGCTGACGGGATGGGGTCCTTCAGGCACTTAGCTTGGCTGCCTGTTTAGTAGCTCCAGCCCTTCCCTCCCTCCCTGGGAGTCCAGGCGCTTCAGCGAGCGGTGCGCAAAACTTCGCCCGAGCTCCTCAAAAGACAGAATTTACAGGCGGCCAATCTATCGCCCGGGCTGGCTACAAAGACATTCATTCTTGGCTGTACTTGAGATTCCTAGCTGCAATCGACAGCAAACCGAGGGGCTTCTCTCCGCTAACAGGCGGCCAAGCTAACTGCCTGAAGGACCCCATCCGTCACTAATTCATATTAGTGGTCCGCGGGATTTAAAATTATGAATTTAGTGGCCCCTGAGGTCCGAAAGGTTGGGGACCCCTGGACTGGATGGTGGGGGTTGGGGGGCTGGGGAGAGAGATGGAAGGATCCTGTCAGAATTAATCCTTCCATTTCCCACCACCCGTGACCCAACAAAAGCGCGCCAACAAAAGCGCGTCGCTAAAACCGCGACGTCATCAATGCGCCGACAGCAGCGCAGCCACAACAGCGCGGCGACAGAAGGGCGCTTTACAACAGCATGTCGACAGAAGGCCGATTAAAGTAAAGAACGAACATAGTCCAGTTGCCTTTTGGAAAAGCACCTTTGAGGTTTTCTTGGGTGCTTTAAAGGTTTCCCACATATTCGATCTTTGGACCACAAACAGAACTCCAATGCTTTGCTTAACATCTTCTAGGCAGATGCAGAAAGTGTGCAGCTCCTGAACTCTTCTCTTCTCTCAGCCCTGGGGACTCAAAGGAGCCTGGACTTCACCTCCCAGAATTCCTTAGCTGGCCATAGGAATCACAGGGAGCAAATTAGGATAGTCCTCAACAGATTTCCAGACTATCGGATGCAAGCAACATGATTAGGATTTATTAAGTTAAAACCAGTAGATGATTTTTGGAGAATGAAAAAATAAAGAGTGCCACACATATACTCAGAATCAAAGACAAAGTTACAAACGAGAAAAGCATACCATTAAATCAAAAACTGTAGTTTTATCCCCCGAAAATACGGAGGCCCGGGCTCTTTCCTACAAGGCAGGCTTCAACAGAAAGAAAAATATTTTTATCACACTGCTCCGCAGACACAACAAGTGAAATACAAAGGTCACACACGGCATGCCGTTAGTCATTCCACAGCGTTCCCTTAGCTCCAGCATGCTCTCGTACATCATATTCCATGTTTTCAAGTCGGTAACTGACAAGTCAGTCCTGGCTCCCTGAGAGTTGTGCGAATGCCACAACAAGGCTCACCTCTTGCGTGTAGGTCACCGCCTGCTTGGAAGGGCCCGCCTCGCTCTCCTTCTCCACCATGGCTCCTTCCAGGCATTCGTGCAAATTCTTGTAGCCGTTGACCTGCAGGGGGTACTGGCCAAAGGTCTCGATTTTGGAAAACCGCTTGCCTAAATAGGGGAGGGGGCCCGTCAATTTAAGAAAAACAAATGGCATTTAGATCCTAAAAAGTTGGCTTCTATGTATCCGAATGTACAGCCTAAATGTTGGAGGTGTGGTTCTCTCGATGCTACATATTATCATATATGGTGGACCTGCCAAAAGGTTAAGGCATTTTGGATAAAAATATGGTGGGTCATGCAAAATGTTTTTAAAAGAAGGATAAAGTTTAGTCCTCAGTTATTTTTACTAGGTATATGTACTGACTTTACAGTGGTAGAGACCAATTTGATTCTGCACCTGATAACTGCAGCAAGACTGTTGGTGGCGCAATATTGGAAGAAGGAAGACTTGCCTACAACTCAAGAATGGACATTGAAAGTTACAAACTTAGCCGAGACGGCTAAAATATCGGCATATCTCAAAGATCACTCAAATGAGAGATATAAACGAGACTGGAAAAAATGGATTGACTATATACAAAATAAATACGGGACTAAGAAATTCCAGTTAGCCTATGCTTAAGATCAGAAATGATTTAAACTGTTAAAAGTCAGTTCAGTAAGAAGAAGCTAAGGTCAATCTAGAATGTCATTAATTTCTTTATTTCTTTTTTCTCAATAGATTTTAGACTGTGTTAGTTAAAAATCCATACCGTGTACGGGTTCTGGAAAGTCGGGGGGGGGGGGGGAAGGAGGAGGGGGGGTAGGGGGGGTGGAGGGAGGGAGGGGTACACACAACAACAAAAAAATTGTACTTCAATGTCTTAATGATTGACAAATGATGACATATTTGTGTTTTTTTTAAAGAAAAATAAAAAAAAGTTCTGTTCAAAAAAAAAAAAAATTAAGGAAAACAAAACCAAATCCCAAACAGATTGTCCTTTTAAGTGGGGGGGGGAACCCCAGAGGAGGCAGCAAAAGCGCCGCGAGGCCGTCTGTGCCAACTTCCCAAGGTCTTCCCACTGACCTTCGTGAAAGCCTTCCGTCAGGAACGTCCCATAAAAAAGCTGCACCATGGGATTCTCCGATCTGTCCCGGGGATCCCTGTGGCAGGAGGAGAAAGCAAGGGAGCGTGAATCGGGTACGGAATGGGGTATTCCTAGTCGAATGAAAAGAAGGACTAGGGGGAGACAGGATAGCGGCGGTCCCAATGTTTGAGGGGCTGCCATGAGGAAGAATTGGGGGGGGGGGGGTTCAGACTCTTCTCACCAGCCGAGGGGACTCACCTTGAAGGCAAGAAAAGAAACAGTGGATGGAAATTAATCAGGGGGAGAAGCAACCTGGGAATTAAAGAGAAACTTCCTAATAGAAGCTGTGGGTTTCACTGGAGGCTTTCAAGGAGAGACCACTTGTCTGGAATGGTAGAAGGTCTCCTGGCTGAGCAGGGGGTTGGATTAGATACAGAGTTTTTCAACCTTGTCAACTTGAAGATGTCTGGACTTCAACTCCCAGAATTCCCCAGCCAGCATTCGCTGGCTGGGGAATTCTGGGAGTTGAAGTCCAGACATCTTCAAGTTGACAAGGTTGAAAAACACTGGATTAGAAGACCTCCAAGGAAGAATAACTCTGTTGTTCTGAGACCAAACTCACTTTTTTTCTAAAAAACAGACTGAGGAGGCTAAGGCCAAGGCAATTTGTCTAGAAGCTAAGCAATGCACATTTATTTATTTGCAAAATATTCATTCAAAACATTCCCCGTGTTTTGGCCTTCAAGGAATTCATCTACTTCTCCCCAAGCTCGGAGGGCAGATGGGAGCTCAGGCTGCAATGCCCCCTCCCTTCTAAGAGCCCCCCCATTTCTAGTGTAGCCCTCACAGAGGAGCAGATTAGAGCCCTTCTCCTCACACTTGGTCTTCCTGTAGGCGGAGAGCCGCCAGCTACAACCAGGAATTCAGCCCAGAACTCAAACCGTTCCTGAAGAGCCACAAGTGATGGGATGTTGTGGGTTGATTCCCTCGCATGTACAGTGCCTGGTCATAGTGAGCTGGGGTGGGGGTGGGGGGAACCTGAGACCACGGGAATTTTAAGAGGTCGTTTGGTTACAAGCCAACTGTATTGGAGTTCCTGATCCTTTAACTCAGGTGCTCGGAACAGGCCAAGTTCCTTGAAGTCAGAAATATACTCTGACTTCATTCAGGATGGCTCACGTGCCCAGCCAGCCCCAGACCTGCCTGTAGCACACAGAGAGAGAATCACACCATCCTACAAAGGGGGGCAGGCGGGAAACAGGCATTGGGGTTGTTGTTTTTTAAATCTCCGTGGCAAATTCTGGCAACTGGGCAGCTTCTCTGAAGCTCCTTTAGACTCACTCGGCCTCCACCGTCAGTTGGAAAGCATCTTCCAGCCAATCCAGGAGTTTGTGGGTGAACTCGCTGACATCTTGCTAAAAAAAAAAGGAGACAGAGGGAGCAGCTAAGGTTAGTTTTGCTTACCCTGAAGAGTTTTCTCCACTCTTTTCATAGAACTTTGGGCGTCTTCCATTTTTAATTTTGAAATTACATTTTAACGTTTCTGCAATTTAGAACTGCCTTCAAATTAAACCTCTCTGCCGGCTGGGGAACTTTGGGCCCACATCTTAAAGCCAGCCAGGCTGAGAAACACAGCTGGTACACAGCGTAGTCCAAAGTAGAGACCGCCCTTGCCAGTGGGATCCTGGGCCAAGTGGCAGCCCAGGGATCTGGGAAGACCCCAAGGGTGCCTTCTCACCTGTTGCTCCTCGGGAGACCTGAACGCCCCTTTGAGAAGTTCAAGGGCGGTTGTTGGGTCTACAAATTTGCGACGTGTCCCCAGCATTAAAGCAAAGAGATATTGGAGTTCCTGCATGAACGCGATGTTCCTTTTCTCCTGCAAAACAAGAAGAGGCGTAATTTTAAAAAAAACCAATTAAACAACAGGCCAAGAAAGGGTCACTTGGATCAGCAAAGTGTGGTCAGTTCACATTCAGAAGTTATATTTGCTGGAGTGATGGGTGGCGCACAATTCGTACAACTCGGACTCCATTTACAAACCATCTAAAGCCAAAACTAACTAGGGCACATTGTGGCTTGGAATATTGCATGGATTCATTCCAGACAGGATTCCCCCAACAAAGGGCTGGCTTTGCAGCCAAGAGGGGAGGAAAGAGATTTGCATCACTTCTTCCAAATTCACCACCGGCAAAAAGTTCTAGTGAAAGCCTTCAATGGGGTGGTCAGCAACCCCAGCATCATCTCTCCCTAGATCAGAGTTCGTGATCACACATGAGCCAAGGTGGCACGGTGGTTAAATGCAGCACTGCAGGCTGACTGCTAGATCAGCAGTTCAGCGGTTCAAATCTCACCGGCTCAGGGTTGACTCAGCCTTCCATCCTTCCGAGGTGGGTAAAATGAGGACCCGGATTGTTGTTGGGGGCAATATGCTGACTCTCTGTAAACCGCTTAGAGAGGGCTGAAAGGCCTATGAAGCGGTATATAAGTCTACTGTTATTATTGTTATTATTATTATTGCCACCTGTCTGTTTTTAGGTATTTGGGGTCATTCAATCAAAAGTTAAGGGTAAGGGGTTAAAAGGAGCCCAAACAATTAGCATCGATATTCTAACATTTAGGACCCTTAAGAGGCCCAGACTCAGGTGACAGCCAAGAAGACTGAAAAGGTTCCAAACTTGCTAGAGAAAACTAAAATTGGGGAAATTCAGCATAGCATGGAATCACAGCTTTGTGTTCTAGATTCTGAACATGGGGGAGTCCTTAAAATTTCTGGAGAAATCAGAAACTCTCCTTCCTCTTTTAACTGTCTCCCACCCTTGCAGGTTGTCAAGTATTCGGCCAGCCCTGTTGTGCCAGCGTGGCTCGGGAAGACGAATCCCCCTCCCGCCACCCAGGAGTCACTTACACTTCGGCTGCGGCAGCTGTCCAGGACGGCTTCGGGCAGGGAATAGTTCAGGACCAGGTGCCGGACTTCTGGCAGCTGGAAGAGAGACTGAGAGCACCCCTGGAATTAACCTCCCGCTCAATCAGGGACCGTCTGTATCCGTGATAGGGAGCCGATGGCATGCGTGCCACGGGTGGCACACGGAGCCTGTTGTCAGGGCACGCGAGGCATTGCCCTGTCAGCTGGCCAAGCTGACTTCGGCCTTCTTTTGAGACCATTTTTCCTTGAAGCCTCCGGAGTGGGGGAAAACCGGCCGTACGGGCAAACCGGAAGTCCATTCCCGAACTTCCGGTTTGTCCATAGGACCGGGTTTTTTTGCACTCCGGAGGCCCGAAGCCTCTGGAGGGCCTCCGGGAGGGAGTGGGGGAAGCTGTTTTCGCCCTCCCAAGGCTCCTATAAAGCCTCTGGAGCAGTGTTTCTCAACCTTGGCAACTTGAAGATGTCCGGACTTCAACTCCCAGAATTCCCCAGCCAGCATTCGCTGGCTGGGGAATTCTGGGAGTTGGAGTCCGGACATCTTCAAGTTGCCAAGGTTGAGAAACACTGCTCTGGAGCCTACGGAGGGCGAAAAAAAGCACACAAAAAATGGAGGGGGGAGCACTGGTCATGCGTGCATGTACGCTGGGGTCATACATAGCATTATGGGTGTGGCACACCCGCACAAGACCCCCCCCTGCACTCCCCCAGCTTTTGGCACGTGAGCCAAAAAAGGTTCACCATCACTGGTGTATATAATATTCATATAAGTCTATATAATACTCATCACTCCCCGTGGAGATTCGAACCCTCACCACCCTCCAGGCCTTCCGCAAAGCCCTTAAAACCTGGCTGTTCCGACAGGCTTGGGGCTAAAGAGCTGTTGCCCCCGTCTCGAATGGTATGACTGTTGTGTGTTTTTAAATTATGCATTGTTATGTTTTGTTTTATTTTTTGTCTGTACCCCCCCTTCCCTGATTTGAATTGTGAGCCGCCCTGAGTCCCCTTCGGGGGGAAAGGGCGGCATATAAATACAATAAAATCAATCAATCAATCAATCAAAGAGGACTTCACCTAAAGAGAGGCTAGGGGTGGCCACAGCCACCTGCCAACAGGTAAGTGCCATCTTCCCCATCCTCCCACAGGCTCCATTAGGTAAGTGAAATCCCAGCCCAGGAAGAGAAGGCAGGCAGGGGGAAGCCTGAACTCATTAGCTCTTACATCGAGGGAAGTAAAAGAAAAAAAAAGTGGTTGATTGGAGAAGTGGTGCTTAATCTCAGCCACTTTTAACAAGGGTGGACTTCAACTCCCAGAACTCCACAGCCAACTAACATCCACTCGTCTTAAAGCGGCTGAGCCAGAGTTTGAGGGAGCCTCGACGCCGGCAGAGACCCCAGAGAAGTCCCAGCACCCCGAATTACCTGTATGACTGCGCTGAACCAGCAGGTGTTCCCAATGTTCTTCATCCCAACCGGCCACCCGCTGACCCTCCTCCAGTCCCGCTGAGTGGTGTTCTCTCCCCAAACTTCACAGCGTTTCCTTTTGGGACGGTTTTTGTTTTCGGCTGCACCGGGCTCGTGGGCTCTGCCAGAAAGACAAACAGCAGCCGCTGCAAGGAGGTCTTTCTTTGGCCAGAAGCAACTGGCCCCTTCACTACTCCTTCATTACCTCCACTAGGCCAATAAGATCCCATAGATTAGGCCTCCTCCGAATCCCATCAGCCGGTCAATGCCGACTGGCGACTACCCAGAGGAGAGCCTTCTCTGTGGCTGCTCCGACCCTTTGGAACGAACTCCCCTTGGAGATTCGAACCCTCACCACCCTCCAGGCCTTCCGCACAGCCCTTAAAACCTGGCTGTCCCGACAGGCCTGGGGCTAAAGACTCCAACCCCACCCGAATAGTACGACTGTTGCGCTTTTTAACGATGTATTGTCTTCATGTTTGTAACTTGTTTGTCCTTCCCTCCCCTTGAATTGTGAGCCGCCCTGAGTCCCCTCAGGGAAAAGGGCGGCATACAAATAAAGTAATCCAATAATCCAATCCAATCCTCTCTGGGGCTCTTGAGGATGCCCTACAGAACACACAGTCCCCAAGGGGATAATGGCCATCCCTCTTTCAGTGGACGTTAGCCCTCAAAGAAAGCCTATTCTGCTAGGGACGCAGGCTATGCCGGTCAGCTGGACGTTTCCTGAAAACGGGAAAACTCGGATCGGAATAGATTTGGCCCCGTGTTTCTCCTGTTGGGGTTGGGGCATTGCAAACACAGCAGGAGCCTGGGAGGTTTTCCAATGGCGACAATGCAGAACAAATACAACAACGACATACGCGTTCGTGGGTGCAGCAAAATCCTTCTTTGAGAAATCTTGGCTGCCAGAAGAAAGCGGTTCCTGAATATCGCCATGATCTTGGGGGGCTTCATTCTGAGCTGGAAATTAAGATAACAGCCACTATGAGTTACTAGGTAAAAGTTTCCCTCGCACATATGTGCTAGTCGTTCCCGACTCTAGGGGGCGGTGCTCATCTCCGTTTCAAAGCCGAAGAACCAGCGCTGTCCATGGTCATGTGGCTGGCATGACTCAATGCCAAAGGTGCACAAAGCGCTGTTCCCTTCCCACCAAAGGTGGTCCCTATTTTTCTACTTGCATTTTTATGTGCTTTCGAACTGCTAGGTGGGCAGAAGCTGGGACAAGTCACGGGAGCTCACTCTGTTATGCGGCGCGAGGGATTCGAACCGCCAAACTATCTGATCGACAAACTCAGCATCTTAGCCACTGTGTTCCTTTAGTTACGAGAAGCCCAAGTGCGCTTCCCATTTCACAGCAATGTTCCCACCCAGAGAGGCACATAAAGATCGGGATGCATCTTGTGTATTTTAATTATATGTATTGTGTTTGTATCCCCTTTCCCCTTCTGAGTTGTTCGCCGCCCTGAGTCCCTCCCGGAGAAGGGCGGCATACAAATAAATTAAAACTTAAATCTTAAATCATGGGGCCTTTGGGAATCTGACATCTTACTTCCTTGGCTCTTCACCCCATCCTCCCCTCACCCCACCACAAGTGACTCAACGCAGCCTACTCGTGATGATGGAGATTTCTGAGAACTGCTCTTCCACTACATCTAATGGGGGCTTAGCAAGAGCGCTGAAGGCCCTCCCTGGTCTCTGCTTCTATTTATAAAGGCTCCGTCCCAGAGGGACAGAATCGGCTGGGTAGGTTTTCAGAGCCGGCCTTCCTTGGAAGACTCAATGCTGGATGGATGGGGGGGAAAGTCTATGAGGGAGAAAGCGAGGGCTTACTTTCCCTTCCCTCCGCGTCGGAAGCGGCGGCGTCTCCCTCGGACTCTCGGTCGCTGACTTCGGTCAGGAAGCCCACCGCCTGCATTAGGTTCCCATCTGCAGCCTGGGGAGAAACAAAGATGGCAGGAGAGGACGCCATTCTGCTGCTTAAAAGTTTGGCAACTTTTAAGATGCGTGGACGTCAACTCCCAGGATTCCCCAGCCAGCAGAGCTGGCTGGGGAATCCTGGGAGTTGAAGTCCACACATCTTAAAGGTGAAGTGCACATATATTAAGCTGCCACGGTTGAGAAACACTGCTCTAGGGGTTTTTTCTTTTCTTAAACTTCCCCTCCTGTTAATGGCTATCTTTAAGGAAGAACAAAAGGGACATTTAAAATTGGGACGCTCGGTTTCATATCCCAGGCTGGAGCAGCCGGTGCACCCCCTAGACCAGAGGGCACTGGCTGCGAATCCCAGGGGGAAGAGTGGGAGCAGAGGAGAGCTGCGTCTTGGGCAGGGAATGTGGACAGCTGTCCAAATGCCATGGTTGGGAACAACCACTCCGGGAGAACGGGGGGGGGGTTGGATTTCAAGGGCCAAAACAAGCAGAGAAGCAGCTGGAAACAGAGCGGACGGCAATGCCATGGTGGCAGGGAGGTCCTGCCTTCCAGAGCCTACATTAAAGGCCTGGGCCACAGTCCTAATTTCAAGGCAGACGCGCCCTGAACGGGGAGCAGGTTAAGGAGCCCATTTCAGCCGAGGGGGACTCACCTTCAGTGCCGCCTGGAGGAACTGCGGATTGTGGATGCCCGTGATTTCTTTCAGCTGGCTTAGGAGCAAACTGCAGGCCTGGGTTAAAGTGGCACAGAGAAGGTGTTATCAGAAAGGGAAGAGGGCAAGGCCTACTGTAACGAAGCCAAGGAAACACGAAAGCACTTAAAAAATAAAAAGGTTGGTAGGCTTTTCCAAGTGCCAATGGGCCAAACAAGGCTTTTCATTTATTTAATTCCAAGCCACTCACAACAGCAACCAGTTTAAAACAAATAAAATGTTTATTTTTTTAAAAAAACCAAATAATTATCTCCTCAAATTATTCCAGTTCTGGCCAGTTTGAAAGTAGCCTTTTTCTGTATTGCATTTAAGCTCCTGAAGTTCTGACTTTAAGCTTAAATTTGGCTGATCCCTTAAAACCACGCTTATAACGATATGCCTCTTACTTCATGTATCCTGGTGTGTGTTATCTTCTCCCGAGTGTTATAGCGTAAGCAGAAACACCCATTTGTGAATGTAATTGTTCAGAAACTGTAAAAATTCAGGTGAAAACGGTTTGCACTCCTTTAATTAATAAAATGAATGTGGAATTGACAAAAAACAACAACAAATAAAATGGCCCCACTTTATACAGGAGAAGACACCAGACGTCTGGCCCTATCAACTTTGCATCTGGACTGCTGGTGTTGTCAGGAATGTGATCACTTTCAATCAGCAGGTGTCCCTATTCTTGTGGCACTGCCAGCCCACAGCCAAAGGCCCCCGCAAAAGGAAGGCAAGTGCCATAAAGATGGGTTAAATAAAGAAATAAGCCCTTTCTCTGTTTTGGGGAGATCTTCCTAGTCTGACACGCTTGGCTTGGCTAAAAATAATTCTACGATGAATGTTTTGAGCCTCCTTCCTCCACAGCAGTGTTTCTCAACCTTGGCAACTTGAAGATGTCTGGACATCAACTCCCAGAATCCCCCAGCCAGCGAACGCTGGCTGGGGAATTCTGGGAGTTGAAGTCCAGACATCTTCAAGTTGCCAAGGTTGAGAAACACTGCATTAGATCAAGAGTCTCTAAACTTGGGAACTTTCCAATGTGGACTTCAACTCCCAGCATGGTTGGCTGGGGAATTCTGGGAGTTGAAGTCCAGACATCTTCAAGTTGCCAAGGTTGGGAAACACTGCTCTACAGGGAAATCCCAGCATCCCAACTGAGATGGCTACTGAGCTTCAGAAAGCCAAAACACGCAACCTGAGCATCTTTTCAAGGCCAACGAGCGTTCATAAAACAAACATCCTCCCTTTTCTTTCTGAAAGGCAAGTTAGAACTTTTATTATTCGGAAGGGAAAAGAATGCGAGCAAAAAAACCAGCCCAGTGGCCTCTTTCTCCCCAAATCCGGGAGCCGAGCATTTATTCTGCCAGCAGATGCTCCGTAGACAGGCATTACAAGGAGCCCAAAGAATGCGCAGGGCTTTGGGGAGAAGCTATTTTAAGCCGGCTGCGCATGCCATCGCGGCTGGTCACTTCTCATTTACAACGAGGTGTCAGAGATACGCAGCGCTCTGAAAAGGGCGCTCCAATCAGCAACGCTGGCCTTTGCACAAACCAGTTTAAAGGGAAATGTGAAGAGGTACCGGGAAACAGACCAGGGTTTAGGGGGTAATGGCAGAACAGCCTCCAATGGGCCAAATTCCAGATTACATGTCAAACAGACCCTAAATTCTTGTTCGGCTTGTGCCGAAGCTTAAAAAAAGAAATGAGCAACCAATTCTGTTACTTTCCAAGGTGTCATTAGAGAAAAAAACACAGAGAAAATTGATGCTCGGCCTACCACCATCATTATGCCTACATCAGTGTTTCTCAACCTTGGCAACTTGAAGATGTCCGGACTTCAACTCCCAGAAATTCCCCAGCCAGCATTCGCTGGCTGGGGAATTCTGGGAGTTGAAGTCCGGACATCTTCAAGTTGCCAAGGTTGAGAAACACTGTCCTAGACACTTCCCCATCTTCAAGTTGCCAAGGTTGAGAAACACTGTCCTACATAGTTGCAAAAATCTTATCTTTAGAGAACAGGGATATTCAAAAAACAAAGGCTCGAAAAGCATCCCAACAAACACAGCAGTGAGGATCCTCTAGCTAACAAGTTACTTGTGCTATTAAGAAATTTTGTAACCAATTTCCTGCAGTGCAATTTTCATGTTTTCAACATCTGAAGAACTCTTTATCTTCAGAGTGTTGTATCGTATTTTCAGAGCATGGTGATTATCCCAAGAATTCCTTGGAAGTAAACGATGAGGCGACTCAAATAAAATCTACAAGCAAAAATAGCTAATTATACCCAGCAGTAAGAGGACAATTGGACAGAGTGGGTGATACCAAGTTCAGCTAAAATTGTACTTCTCCAGGGAGTGATACAATTTGCAATTTTAAGCTGGCCCTGGAACTCCAGGAGGAATCTGGTTAAGGACCCACAAGGAGGATTATTTTAGTTTAGGTTTGGTTTATTTGTATGCCACCCTTCTCCAGGAGGGACTCAGAACGGCGAACAACTCAAAGGGGAAATTTTGTTATCCTACCCCCAATATTAACACCCCGTCAGCTTTTAGTTATTTAAATGTTACAAAATGCAATAGGGGTGCAATATAAATTACTGGCTTTGATATTGTTTTGGAGACCCGTTTCTATAAGACTAGGAAAAAAACCATCATCCTGCAGAGGCACCAGGGATTGGCCATTTGTCAGAAATGGATGTAAGGTTTCCTGCTTGGGCAGGGGTTGGACTAGATGATCTACAAGGTCCCAACTCTGTTAATCTGTAAAAATTTAGAGTTCTCTCTGGTCCTTTGGAAATAATCATTTATCGTTAGAAGACGCAACCACCCTATGGGTAGCTTGCTTCCTGCTTTTTTTGGTCAATTTTAAGTCAATTTAAAACTTCAAAAGTTATTATTCTAATATTTTAAGGCTTCATCTTGTGGCTTTTGTTGTAAAAGGCCCAGAGTTATCTCTAGGCGAGAGGAGCAGCATACACATTAAATAAATTGTAACGAGATTTGATTAAATTCAGCATAGCATCCGTACGAAATGCGTCCAATCCCCTTTAAAATGCTACTCCCCATTTTTGGAACCCTGCAACTCAATAACAAAACTGATAAAACTGCATTCCAAAACAGGTCACAGCAGCTCCCTCATCCGCAACTCCAATTTTTGATTTTTGATTTTATTGGAAATTTATATGCCGCCCTTTTCCCTGAGGGGACTCAGGGCGGCTTACAACAATAAGGGAAGGGAAACTCCAATGTGGCGGCTCTGTAACTTGGTCCACCAGGATGAGCCCAGGAGGATCTGTTTGTTTTCATCCCCCAAAAGCATTGCGATGTCGCTTAGAAACACAGAAGAAAATAGCAAATCCATCCTTCTTAAGACGCCCAGAGAGACATTTCGAGAGGGCAGGGATCAAAAAAAGGGGCTTGTGAAACCAGGCTGGGCAGCAACCGAGTGGTCAACGCCTGGAATGCTCTACCCCACTCCGTTGTTACATCCTCAAAGCCCCCACAGCCTCAACCTCAAACTGTCCACCGTGGACCTCACCCCATTCCTAAAAGGTCCGTAAAGGGGGCCTGCATAAGCGCACCAGCGTGCCTACCGTCCCCTGTCCTATGGTCCCCATTGATATGTACCCATTTCATGTGTTCACGGCCATGTTCTACTTATTTATATCCATCCATCTGTACCCATCTCATGCAAAAATGACCACATCTATGCGAATACCTGTTGTCTTGCACATGTTGACAAATAAATAAAATAAAATAAACCGGTGATTGGGGGGGGGGTGTCACCAAAGGGGCCCAAAGTATCCTAGAGGGGGGGGTCTTATTGTAAGAGGAGGAGTCTCCAATCTGTTTGAGCAGGGGGGGGTCTCCCAAGGGGTTCTTCAGGTGAGCCCCCTCCCTGGCCTTCATGTGCTCCCCCACACAAGAGAAGGGTCCCTGGGGTGTGTGTGATTGGGGTGTCACCAAAGGGGCCCAGAGTGAAAGTTATCCTAGAGGGGGGGGGGTCTTATTTGAAGAGGAGGGGTATCCAGCCTGTCTTAAGGGAGGGGCGCTGCAGGTGAGCCCCCTTCCCAACCTTCAGGTGCTCCCACCCCCAAAGTGGTCCCGGGGGGGGGCTGCTGCTTTAGGGGAAGGCCCAGCAGAGAGAGACCCCTCCCCATGAAAGAAAGACGGGGGGGGGAGGCTTCTGGCCTAGGGGAGGAGGGGAGGCCCTCATGTGCTCCCCCACACAAGAGAAGGGTCCCTGGGGTGTGTGTGATTGGGGTGTCACCAAAGGGGCCCAGAGTGCAAGTTACCCTAGAGGGGGGGTCTTATTTGAAGAGGAGGGGTATCCAGCGTGTTTGAGCAGGGGGTCCTAAGGGAGGGGCGCTGCAGGTGAGCCCCCTTCCCAACCTTCAGGTGCTCCCACCCCCAAAGTGGTCCCGGGGGGGGGGCTGCTGCTTTAGGGGAAGGCCCAGCAGAGAGAGACCCCTCCCCATGAAAGAAAGACCCGGGGGGGGAGGCTTGCGGCCTAGGGGAGGAGGGGAGGCGCCCTCCCGGCCCACCTGGCGGGGTTGTTGTGGGGAGGGTCGCCCGGGGGGGTCGCTGCTGCCTCACCTGCGCCGCCCCGCCGGCCGCCCGCTCCTCCTGTCCCTGCTGCTGCAGCTCGGCCGTCATCCTCCTCCTCCTCCTCCGGCCCTTCGACCACCGGACAGCCCGCTGGACGCCAGGCGAGCGAGAGGGGGTGTCGGGGGGGGGGAGGGGAGCGGCGGCTCCGCCCCTTTAACGGACGCCCACCGGCCCCGCCCTCCCGCGAGCCAAAAAAAGGGCGCCCGCGCCGATTGGCCCGAGCCGGCCGCGCCCCCTTCGCCGGCCCCGCCCTGGCGGAGGCTCTTCCCGTCGCCGCCCCCCGCGACTTGCAGGGCCCTCCGCCCACCGCCGTTCCTTCAGGCGGTGCAGCCGCCCCCCGAAAGGCGCCGCGCGCGTCCAGCCACTCGAGGGCGCCGGCGGGTCGAGGGGAAGTCAGGTGACCGCGGTGGGCGGGGCCCTCCGTAGCGCGGGAAAACTGGGGGCTCCGAAAGCCAATCAATAGCCGGGGGGGCGTGGCCCGTTGAGAGAAAGGCACGCGCGCTCCTCCCCCGCCTCTCCCCCTCCCCTTTCGCAGGCCGAAGTGCAACCGGTGGAGAGCGCCGCTTGGATCTTTTTCTTCTCCTCTTTTTCCACTTTTTCCACTTTTATGCCCCTCAAAGCGAGGTCCCAGGTCCCATGCTCCACTCCCCAGCCTGTCCCGCTGGGCTCCGCAGAGGAAAAAGGCCCAGGGGGAGGGAAAAGGCACCACGGGGTGATCCCACCTGTGCTTCCCACGCGGCCCTCTCGGACTCTGGTGGGCTGGAGGAGCCCCGAGGAGCGGCTGAGCCCCGGACGGGGCGCGGGGCGCTTCTTGACGTCCCTTTCGGGCTCCCTCCGGCGTGGCCAGGGTTTACTTTCGGCGGGGGTGGGATGGATGACCTCCGTGGACCCCCTCAGCTTGGCCTCCGACCCTGCCGCGAGGGATGGAAGGCTGCCCTGGAGCCAGGGCCGGGCAGAGCTGAAATTCCCGAAGCAGCGGCTCCTCCGAGCGCTCCGAAGGACCGCTGCACCTGTTCGACGGGGACTTGCCTCTGCCCGCCTCCCCCTTAAAAGACAAAACCGCCGGGTTGCCCGTTGAGGACCCACGGCGCCCTCTTTGGCAGGCGGGTGGGAAGGGGCCCTCGAGGTCATCCAGTCCACCCTCTTGCCCGGTAGACGACCTCGTCTTCAAGCGTTTCTGGAGCGGGGATCGCCCAGCAGCCACGGAGGGCCCCGTTTCTGCCTCCCCTTTCTCTTCCATCTTGCGGGACAGGCAGGATTGGTAATGGGGGTCACTCATCCAACCAGCTCCCAGCTCAAACTGTGGGGTGAGGAGAGGGGGAAACACCCCCTCTTAGCCCTCCGCCCGTCTTCTAGAGGACTTAACTGGTAGGGTTTCTCCACTGGTTGCCCCAGTTAAGACCACAACACTAGGAGAGAACATTTATGAAGATTATGGAGTAGAATAGAGCTGGAAGGGACCTTGGAGGTCTTCTAGTCCAGCAGGAGACCCTATACTGTTTCAGACAAATGTCTGTCCAGTCTCTTCTTACAAGCCTCCAGTGATGAAGCACCCACAACTTCTGGTGGCAAGCTGTTCCACTGGTTAATTGTCCTCACTGTCAGGAATTCTCCTTAGTTCTAAGTTGCTTCTCTCCTTGATTAGTCTCCATCCATTGTTTCTTGTCCTGCCTTCTGGTGCTTTGGAGAATAGCTTGACTCCTTGTTCTTTGGGGCAGCCACACAAATACTAGAACAGTGTTTCTCAACCTGTGGACTTCAACTCCCAGAATCCCCCAGCTATGCTGGCTGGGGGGATTCTGGGAGTTGAAGTCCACAGGACTTAAAGTCACCAAGGTTAAGAAACACTGTACTAGAATATTGCTATCATGTCGCCCCTAATTCTTCTTTTCTTTAGACGAGCCAAACCTCAAACCTTCAGCCGTTCATGTGGTTTATTCTCCAGGCCAAAATCTCATGGGCATTTACTCCCGAACGAGAGAAGCGTGGCATAGGACCCCTGCCCAAATTCTCCAGATGGCCTTCCCTCTCTCTTGAGTGATGCATCCTCAGCCACTGACTCGGGGAAACGCCCTGGCCCTTTGCATTATTCAGACCCCAACCCATTAAAAACAAAAATTGCAAGTATAAAATTCAGGCCCTGCATTAGAGTGAGGTTCAAAAGGAAATCCAAAACCAATCCATCTCAAATCATCTTTTCTGAAGTTTAGGCTCTGAAACAGGGGTGAAATCCAGCAGGTTCTGACAGGTTCTGGAGAACCAGAAGCGGAAATTTTGAGTAGTTCGGAGAACTGGCAAATGCCACCTCTGGCTGGCCCCAGAGCGGGGAGGGAATGCAGTATCCTTCCCCTGGAGTGGGGAGAGAATGGGGATTTCGCAGTATCCTTCCCCTGCCACCACGCCCATCAAGCCTCACCCACAGAACAGGCGGTAAAAAAAATTTGAATTTCACCACTGCTCTGAACCTGGTTTGTACCCACAAGCAGATAACAGCAGCCTGGAGCCTTTCCAAGTTTGCCAAAGAGTTAAAATATCATTAGACAACCCCCCCCCCGTCCCAAAGGCAGCGGGAGGGGCTTCGTGGTGCGGAAAGTTTGGAGGGGGGGTTGTGCATGTTCGTTCACACGTGCAAAAGAAGACAAATGGGAGAATCAGTACAGCAGCCTTCCAGACGTCCCCATTAAAAAGAAAATTATGCTAATTCACTGATTTTTTTTTCGGGGGGTGGGGGGGCTTGTGTGTTTACCTTGTTGGCTTCTGAGCTGGGGGGGGGCGCAACCTACAAGCCATGTAAATCAGCAAATGCCTCCTGGCAGGTCCCTCTCGGTGTGTTTGCAGTGCCCCATTTGGGGAGCTGTGGATGCCAGCTTCTGCTGGCAATAATCTGCCCTAATCCTCCCCGCTTGGGGAGGGGGAGGCCTTGTCACCCACCTCTTCCTCTCCCCCCCCTGCCTGCTCCCCCTTCCTCCCCTGTCCAGATGTGGCATGGAGAGAAACGGGGGGAGGATAGCTTGCCTTCCTCCCCCCCCCTCCTAAATTTGTACATCTGTCATAATTCCCGTCATTTTCGGCTCCGCTGCCAGGGGAAGGAACAAAGCCCGCTGGTGATTAACTTCAAAGAACTTTGTTGGAGAGGAATAAAGATATTTAGGGCCTATTTTGCGAACTAATTGCATTTGCATATTTATGGGATTTACTGATATAGCAGTAATTAAAAACTATTTAGTAGTCTTAAAGGACACATAACTCAGTTGCTGTTTGCATAATAAACACATCCCTTATTACGTTTATTATGTTTGCATAATAAACCTTTCACATCTCGATAATTCAGAGGGCCATTCCGGAGAGGCCGCGCCTCGATTGGCGGCTTTCCGAGCGAGCCGAACTGGGGCACAGCATAAAGAGGGTGGGAAATGCCCAAGTTCACCCTCGGTGCCATCACATCCTCGCTAGGAGGAGGGAGGGGGAGATCATCAGCCCCCACCCCCACCCAGGCTTTGCAAAACAGAGCTTAGAACTGAATCTCCCTGGATTGTAACTCCTGCCTGCCCCCCGAACTCTTTCGGAACTTACAGATCAGTGGTGGGATTCAAAAAAAATAAATTACTACCGGTTCTGTGGGCGTGGCTTTGTGGGCATGGCAGGGGGAGGATACTGCAAAATCCCCATTTCCTCTCCACCCCTCTAACCTGCTTTTCAGCCCCCTTCTCCTCTTCAGGGCCACCAAAGATCAGCTGGGAGGATAGGAGGTAGCAGGGGCGTGGCCAGCCGTTTTGCCGGTTCTCAGAACTACTCAAAATTTCTGCTACCGGTTCTACTGAGCCAGTCAGAACTGGCTGAGTACCACCTCTGATAGAGATGCATTTTGGGGGGTGGGGGGGTCTGTTGCCTCTGCTAACTGTTAGTCTGGGCTTTGTGGGAGATTCTCACACCCAACGTGATCTGCTTCTGCCAAAGGCAGGTCTCCTTCCATCCACCGGTGGACTCTTGGCCTCTAGGGGCCCAATGGAGCAATGGAATCTGAATGTGTCTATGGCAGTGTTTCTCAACGTTGGCAACTTGAAGATGTCTGGACTTCAATTCCCAGAATTCCCCAGCCAGCATTCGCTGGCTGGGGAATTCTGGGAGTTGAAGTCCAGACATCTTCAAGTTGCCAACGTTGAGAAACACTGGTTTATGGAGTTTCTCTATCATCCAGGCCAGGCTGGTCCCAAAGATACTTTTTCAAAAGGCAGCTGGACTTCTCATCCAAGAAGCCTCTTCAGGTTCTGACTGAAGGATAGGAAATGGAAAGATTTAGGACCGCGAGGAATATAAATCCTCCCATTCCCCCCCGCCATTCAGTTCAGAACTGAAGAGGCTTCTTGGATGAGAAGCAAAACATTTTCAAGAGAAAAAAAAAACTCCAGCTTTTGAAAAAGCCTCTTTGGACATGCTCAGGAACCTCAGGACTTGGTTCACAATGCAGCCGGAGCAGTGGTGAAATTCATATTCTTTTACTACTGGTTCTGTGGGCGTGGCTTGGTGGGCGTGGCAGGGGAAGGATGCTGCAAAATCTCCATTCCCTCCCCACTCTGGGGCCAGACAGAGGTGGCATTTGCCGGTTCTCCAAACTACTCAAAAGTTTCCTTACCGGTTCTCCAGAACCTGTCAGAACCTGCTGGATTTCCCCCCTGAGCTGGAGGTGAATGGGACCAGATGTTAGGAAATAATTTCCTCGTGCTTCTAAATTCCAGGTCTCTCTCCCTGCACGATGGAAGAAGCTTGGGCCATGGGGCATCTCTTACCCACACTCCTTGCCGCAACAATTCGCTGTTGCCCTGCGAACGTACCACTCTGCGGCTTCCTTGTGGTCCTGCAGGCCACTTCAGCTGACTGTTATCTGCAGTTCGGCGGTTCTAATCTCACCGGCTCAAGGTTGACTCAGCCTTCCATCCTTCCGAGGTGGGTGAAATGAGGACCCAGACTGTGGGGGCGATATGCTGACTCTGTAAACCGCTTAGAGAGGGCTGAAAGCCCTATGAAGCGGTATATAAGTCTAACTGCTATGGCTATCTATCTATCTATCTATCTATCTATCTATCTATCTATCTATCTATCTATCTATCTATCATCTATCTATCTATCATCTATCTATCTCTATATCTCTGTCTGTCTGTCTGTCTGTCTGTCTATCATCTATCTATCTATCTATCTATCGGATTGTTGGGGGCAATATGCTGACTCTGTAAACCACTTAGAGAGGGCTGAAAGCCCTATGAAGCGGTATATAAGTCTAACTGCTATGGCTATCTATCTATCTATCTATCTATCTATCTATCTATCTATCTATCTATCTATCTATCATCTATCTATCTATCATCTATCTATCTCTATATCTCTGTCTGTCTGTCTGTCTGTCTGTCTATCATCTATCTATCTATCTATCTATCTATCTATCTATCTATCTATCTATCTATCTATCTATCGGATTGTTGGGGGCGATATGCTGACTCTGTAAACCGCTTAGAGAGGGCTGAAAGCCCTATGAAGCCGTATATAAGTCTGCTAACTGCTATTGCTATTCCTTCTACCAGTTCTTCCCTGCCAGCATCGGAGCTGCTGGGATGGGCTCCATCCAGGCCCAGCCTCCAGGCCCTGCCGTGGAGACGGCATCCTTCATAAAGAGCGGGGAGAGCCAGACAGCCCAGCACATCTCATTTGCGCTTTCCTGCTGGGACGCTGGTGCTTCAGCAGCTCATCAAAAGAGCCATCAGAAGCGCAGCGAGCGAGCGAGAGCCAGCGTGGAACCCCCAGATGAGATTTTGCTCACACACGTTGGCAATTGGCTGCGGCAATGCTGACTCCCGAGGGCTTTTGCCTGGCACGGGCACCAAAAACAAAGAGAATCTCTCTCTTTTTTTTTGCGGTTCCGAGGGGCTCCTGGGGAAGGTGTCACTTGTAATTTGAGGCCTCGGTGTCACCTTCCATGGCTTGCTCGGATATTCTCCTCCGCCTGCAAAGAAACCCATTTTGGGAATCGCAAGGGTGGCCAGCTTGCCTGGAAAAGGGGAGAGGGAGGAGGGAAGTGGCCGCCTGCAGGATTCAGGCAAAAATCTCATTAGCTCTCAACCCACCAGGGGGTTCTGGGTTCACTAATTCCCGTTTCACGTTCATTTCCATGGCGGAGATTCTTGAGTGAGAGCTGCAGAACGGGAGCCCAATTAGCAGGAAGTCGAGTCTCTTCTCACCACCAAGATCTCCCAAATTAAAATGATTTTGGTGAGAGAGACGGATGGGGAATTAACGGGTGAGACCTGTCCGAGGGAAATTCTTCCTTTAGAATATAATTCTTTAGAATATAATTCTTTCTTTGTTCTTTATTGGCCAAGTTGTGGTTGGACACACAAGGAATTTTCCTTTGGTGCAGATGCTCTCGGTGGACATAAAAAGACAAGATACGTTCGTCAAGAATCATAAAAGTACAACACTTAATGATAGTCATAGGGTACAAATAATCAGGAAGCAATATCAATATAAATCGTAAGGAT
Organism: Thamnophis sirtalis; assembly: GCF_051295495.1. Lineage (NCBI taxonomy): Eukaryota > Metazoa > Chordata > Lepidosauria > Squamata > Natricidae > Thamnophis > Thamnophis sirtalis. Next base: position 98,793,225 of record NW_028261382.1, on the reverse strand, counting down.
ACAAGCAACGAAGTTACAGTCCTGCAGTCCTAAGTGGGAGGAGATGGGTGATAGGAAGGATGAGAAGACTAATAGTAACAGCAATGCAGCCTTAGTGAATGATTTGACAGTGGTGAAGGAATTATTTGTTTAGCAGAGGGATGGCGTGTGGGGAAAACACTGTCCTTGTGTCTACTTGTCTACCCTGATGACATGGGATTACGCATGGCCAAATAAGTGCTGTGAAAAACCTTCTATCTACAGGAACATGGTGGAGGTCTTCTCAGATGGCGAAGATGGACCCCAGGCTGGCTCCCGACCGAACGGCTTCCGAGGTGGTTAGAGTACAGCACTGCAGGCCACTTCAGCTGACTGTTAGCTGCAGTTCGGCAGTTCTAATCTCACCGGCTCAAGGTTGACTCAGCCTTCCATCCTTCCGAGGTGGGTGAAATGAGGACCCAGATTGTTGTTGGGGGCAATATGCTGACTCTGTAAACCGCTTAGAGAGGGCTGAAAGCCCTATGAAGCGGTATATAAGTCTAACTGCTATTGCTAATTATTCGTGGGGGACAGTGGGGGCAAGTGGAGTATCTTCTATTGATGTCGGAGAAGAGCACACGGGGGCCAGAGTTAAATGCACCATCAGCTTGGAGTCATTACGTTCCCACAAATGGTTTAAATCAAACCCTGCTGAATTCTGTGGGCCCTTCTCAGGCCCCAGTTTGAGACTGAGCTTTGCTTGAAGAGCCGAGGTGGCGCTGTGGTTAAATGCAGCACTGCAGGCTACTTCAGCTGACTGCAGTTCTGCAGTTCGGCTGTTCAAATCTCACCGGCTCAAGGTTGACTCAACCTTCCATCCTTCCGAGGTGGGTAAAATGAGGACCCAGATTGTTGTTGGGGGCAATATGCTGACTCTGTAAACCGCTTAGAGAGGGCTGAAAGCCCTATGAAGCGGTATATAAGTCTAACTGCTATTGCTATTGACTCGAGTGGAGCCTCGCGCAAAATATCTTCTGTACTGCAACTGGTGGCCCTGATCCTTTGCCCCCCCCCCCAATAGCTCAACGCCCACGTGCAACATTGCAACGTGAGAATACAGCAGGCGGGAGGGGCGGCCTTTGCTCCCACTTCTTCGTTCTCCGTGTGTCCTCGAGAAGCGGCAGCCTCGGAAGACACTGCGGTCAAGGAGACAGCAGCCGCAGCTGCTAAGCAAGGCAGCCTCGGGCAGCCATTGCCGTGCCTGGAGCCGTCTCCCTCTCCCTCTCGGCGGCTTCCTTTGCTGATCTCCCGCCGCCTGTTTTGTACCCATAAAAGGGGGGGGGATCCATCTGACGTTCCCCCCGTTCTTAGGAGGGCCTTGGGGAAATCTGATTAGGCAGACAATCTAGCCGAGAAAGGGAAAAGGCCCAATTTGTTTAGATTGAGTTTCGTCTTGGCTGCCGAATCCCGCGTACCTTCCCATTCCACTCCGAGGCGGAGATCTTCCCCGACAGACGCCGAACATCTGTTCCAGCAGGATGACAAACCGGCGGAAGACGAATAAGAAGACGGAGGAATTACCGGGGATGTTTGCTAACCACCCATTTAAGGCTAAGTAAGCTCCCGACGATAGGAAGACTAATGAATTCCAATTCTCTCAAATATCTCTCTGCTTTTAACAAGCAAGATGGAAAGGCGCTGCGGTGCCAACCTGGAAGGCAATTATCCTGCGAGAACATCAGAAAGGAGTTCGAGTTTCACTTCTGCCTCTTTCCTAACTTTCTCCCTCTTTGGGTATTGGAGGGTCAAGGTCGCCGGAGGGAGCGTCCTGAGAGGCGGCAAAAGCTGGCTGGGGATATTCTGGGAGTTGAAGTCCGCAAGTCTTAAAAGTTGCGAAAGGTTGGACATCCCAGCCTTGGAGCTTTCTGGGGCTTGCCTTGAGATCTGCAGGAAAGCGGGGAGCTGGTTTCTTCCTGCTGTTCCCCGGAGCAGGGATGGGGGGGGGGGAGGAAATTTCCTTGGTTTAGATGAGCTTCTCGACTGGGAGCAAACTGGGTACTTGAGAGACCGCCTACTGCCAATCACCTCCACGTGACCTATTAGATCTCATCGATTAGGCCTCCTCCGAGTTCCATCCGCTGGCCAATGCCGACTGGCCACCACGTGGAGGAGAGCCTTCTCGGTGGCAGCTCCGACCCTATGGAACGATCTCCCCGTGGAGATTCGAACCCTCACCACCCTCCAGACCTTCCGCACAGCCCTCAGAATCTGGCTATCCCGTCAGGCCTGAGGCTAAGACTGTAACCCGCCCGAATGGTATGAATGTTGTGTTTTAATTATGTATTGTCTTATATGTTACAAGTTTGTCTCCCCCCCCCTTTTGGGTTGTGAGCCGCCCTGAGTCCCCCCAGGGAAAAGGGCGGCATATAAATAAACTTCTACAATCTACAATCTACAACACTCCATTAATTTTAAAGGGAGCAGCCTGCAAATGTTATTAATGGGGAAGCGGAATAAAGGAAAGTGTTCAAATAGAATCACGCCCAAAGAATCCTCCGTAGGGAGGTGGCGGAGGAAGCAGCAGGCGTATGCTCTCTCTCTGGAGAAAAACATCCCCCAGGTGCCCACGTGGCCGATTCTTGAGCATTTCGGACTGGTCTTCGGGCAGCTGGACAAAGCTTCTTTCCTGTTTGCAAGGGTGGAGCAGTCCTGCTACCAAGCCCAAGGAACCATCATCCCAGGCGTTCGACCCATACGAGATGGAAGCATGGAAGTCTGGTGAGCAGGTATCTACTGGATTCATAGATCAGGAATCCCACCTCTCGGAACTCTCCGAGTTGTGTCCAGCGGTGCCTTCGGGGGGCTGGGCATAGGTGGTGAATCCAGAGGGACAGCTCTCATTTCTCTCCCAAATTTTATTTATTTATTGGTACGATTTATAGGCCGCCCAATCCCGGAGGATTTATGGAGAAAACCCTGCTCCAGGCCCAGGTGCAGGCAGGCCGTCAAGAGGCAGGAGTTTTAATTTGGGGGGTGGGCGGGTGGGGAGGAAAGGTAGGAAGGGGAAACTTCAGTCACCCAGTACTGAAAGAGAACATTTTTTGCATTTGTACATATTCACGTTGATTGAGGCTGCAGACGTATTGCTCACATATTCAAATAAAGGAGGAGAATGGTGGGCTGTTGGACTCTCCCCCTCCCCCTTCTTTCTCTTATCAGTTCCACATTTATTTATTTATTTATTTATTTATTTATTTATTTATTTATTTATTTATATTAAAACTTATATACCACCCAATCCCGAAGGACTCCGGGCGGCTTACAAAAGAAAAAGAGAAAGAAAAGGAAATAAGAAACGGGTAGTTTAAAATTCACAGGACACGCATTCGTTCTAATCGGGGCTGGACCTCACAATGAGGTCAACAGCCCCAGGCCTGCCACAACAGCCAGGTTTTAACAGCTTTCCTGAAGGCCGTGAGAGTGGGTAAGGTCTGGATCTCTGGGGGTAGCTGGTTCCAAAGGGTCGGAGCAGCCACAGAGAAGGCTCTCCTCCGGGGGCCCGCCAGCCGACACTGTCTGGCTGACGGCATCTGAAGGAGCCCCAATCTGTGGGATCTTACTGGCCGCTGGGAGATATGTGGCAGTAGGCGGTCTCGAAGGTACGCTGGCCCTAAGCCATGTAGGGCTTTAAAGGTAATAACCCACACCTTGAATTGCGTCCGGAGACCAATTGGTAGCCAAAATTCTTCAAGACTTTTTTTCATTTCATTTCATTTCATTTTATTATGTTTATATGCCGCCCTTTTCCCCCGAAGGGGACTCAGGGCAGCTAACAAATCAAATCAGGGAAGGGGGATACAGACAAAAAATTAAAAAACGACACATAACAATGCATAATTTAAAACACACAACAGTCATACCATTCGAGGAGGGGGGCAACAGCTCTTTAGCCCCAGGCCTGTCGGAACAGCCAGGTTTTAAGGGCTTTGCGGAAGGCCTGGAGGGTGGTGAGGGTTCGAATCTCCACGGGGAGCTCGTTCCAGAGGGTCGGAGCAGCCACAGAGAAGGCTCTCCTCCGGGTAGTCGCCAGTCGACACTGGCCGGCGGACGGGATTCGGAGGAGGCCTAATCTGTGGGATCTAATCGGTCTGGTGGAGGGAATTGGCAGCAGGCGGTCTCTCAAGTACCCGGGTCCAATACCATGAAGGGCTTTATAAGTGACGACTAGCGCCTTGAAGCGTATCTGAAGACCAATAGGCAGCCAGTGCAGCTCGCGGAGGATAGATGTTACGTGGGTGAACCGAGGTGCACCCACAATCGCTCGCGCGGCTGCATTCTGGACAAGCTGAAGTCTCCGAATGCTCTTCAAGGGCTGCCCCATGTAGAGCACGTTGCAGTAGTTTTTGCTGGAGAAATGAGGACGGTGGGGACAGATCCTTCCCTCCCCCCCCTGATCTACAACCTTGTGGCTGAAAGTCGGCCTCTGTTGGTGTCACAAGGCAGCTGTGCAAGACTGAGTGTGCCAGTGGGGGCCTCTGCCGAGGAGGCAGTTGGCATCTAACCTTGGGTAATATTCTAGCTGAAGCACGGAAGTGTGGAACGGGCACGGAATGAGATTGATTCCATTCATTAGCGCCAATGGGCTGCAAATACCTTTTGTGTACTTATTATTACCTGGCGGTAATGGATAATGAAATGGCATAATATCGCTAACACCTGAAGGGTGTCTAATGGCCAATGTGGCTGAATCGAAACCACGCCGCCTTCTTTGCTTCCCTTCTTCTGCTCCCTTCTTAGAGCCAAGGTGGCGCAGTGGTTAAATGCAGCACTGCAGGCTACTGCTAGATCAGCAGTTCAGCGGTTCAAATCCCACCGGCTCAGGGTTGACTCAGCCTTCCATCCTTCCGAGGTGGGTAAAATGAGGACCCAGATTGTTGGGGGCGATATGCTGACTCTCTGTAAACCGCTTAGAGAGGGCTAAAAGCCCTATGAAGCGGTATATAAGTCTAACTGCTATTGCTATTGCTATTGCTATTGCTGGGGAATTTGGAGGAAGCGAAAGGGCCAGCTTGGAAGAAGAGGGACGGGGAAGCGGAGCAGAGGAGCAGGAAGTTCAGGACCACGAACAGCTCACTCGGAAGAGGAGGAGGAGGAGGAGGAGGAGGAGGAGGAGGAGGAGGAGGAGGAGGAGGAGGAGGAGGAGGAGGAGGAGGGCCAACTTCCTTGGCTTGGATAGTCAGACCCAACTGCCCATCAAATCCATCCAATCAATTCTCTGAATAGCAATAGCAATAGCAGTTAGACTTATATACCGCTTCATAGGCCTTTCAGCCCTCTCTAAGCGGTTTACAGAGAGTCAGCATATTGCCCCCAACAATCTGGGTCCTCATTTTACCCACCTCGGAAGGATGGAAGGCTGAGTCAACCCTGAGCCGGTGAGATTTGAACCGCTGAACTGCTGATCTAGCCGTAGCCTGCAGTGCTGCATTTAACCACTGCGCCACCAAATCCAACTTTCCTGTTGAATCAAAAACTCAACAAAATGAAACTGGGGGACTTTCCCATATTTAATAAAATATGGCTTTTTCCAACTCCATATATGAGCTGTGGTTGCTCCGTGGTTAGAATGCAGTACTTCAGGCTAAATCACTGCTCACTCCAGGAGTTCGATCCTGACTGGCTCAGAGTTGATTCAGGCTTCCATCCTTCTGAGGTCAATAAAATGAGGATCCGGATTTGGGGGGGCAACAGGTTGACTCTGTAAACCCCTTAGAGAGGGCTGGAAAGCATTGTGAAGCCGTATATAAGTCTAAGTGCTATTTCTATTGGAGAATTAAATCATCTGATTTGTCACTTAATACTCAAGTATCGAGTCAATTCAACTTGATTTCCCAAATCCATTTTAAACTTCAAACCAAATTAGTTGATCCGATTCAAACGATTGGAATAAATACAACAGGTGCTGGAATGGAATCTGAATTATCTGGAATAATTTCAATAGGTAGCAGTGTAAAACTGTGTAAGTCTGATTTCCCCAAACTGGTATCCTTCATGCTTCAAGGTCAGCTCAATCTTTTTGGTGATCTTTTTGGTACAGATAGTCCTCGACTAATGACCACCCTTGAGCCCAAGATTTCTGTTGCTGAGTCACTTGTTAAGTGAGTTTTGCCTCATTTTATGACCTCTCCTGCCGCAGTTGTTAAGCAAATCACTGCAGTTGTTAAGTTAGTAACTTGGTCGTTAAGTGAAGCATGTTTCCCAATTCCCTTTGCTTGCCAGAAAGCTCAAAGAAGGGGATCACGTGACCCCCCCGGGGACACAGCGACCGTCATAAGTACAAGTCAGTGGTTCAACCGGCAGAATTTGGATCACGTGATCACGGGGATGCTGCAACAGTCATAAGTGTGGAAAACGGTCATAAGTCACTTTTTCAATGCCATTGTACGGTAACCACACGAACTGTTCTAAGTTGAGTACCTTGATAATTAGCAACCCTCTTTACATTCTCACACACACACACAGACACACACACACCTTTTAGAGCTCCAACAGGCCCTTCTAGATGCTTCAGAAGATTTCCTAAAATATCATCCTGATTGCCATGAAATTTAATAAAGGCTCATTCCTATTAAGATCGTATTGCGGTCTGGGTACATCAGCCGATACATCAACAGCAATTAAGGGGAGCAGCAGCAATTAATAGAAAGCAGAGTGAAATAAAAATGTTTTAAGTGGTTTCTGAGAAAGTCCCAGCCAAAGGCTCCAATTTCCTTCCCAACCTTCCCACCCACCCACCCTTCTGCTGAATCTCACCCCTGGATTTTGCCCCCAAGTGGATCTGTGACTAGATAAATTGCCAGCGAGGATAAAGTTCTCCTCATTGAGGATGAGAGGAAGAGGAGGGAGGGAAGGAAGAGGCAAGGAGAGGAGGGTGGAAGGGAGAGAAAAAGAAGGAGAGAGAGAGTAGGAAGGGGAAGGGGAAGAGTAGGAGTAGGGTAGAGGTAAGGGAAGAAGGAAGAGGCAAGGAGAGGAGGGTGGAAGGGAGAGAGAGAAGGAGAGAGAGGGTAGGAAGGGGAAGGGGAAGAGTAGGAGTAGGGTAGAGGTAATGGAAGAAAGAAAGAGGAAGGAGGAAGGAAGAAAGTTGAGTGAGGGAGGGAGAAAAGAAAGGGAAAATAAAGTGGGGTTAAAACAGGAGGAAGGGATGGTAAATAAAGCAACTCAAACTGTATATTATAATCTTTTAAATGGAATAATAAATGTATAAGAATGACAAATGTAAAGAGGAAGAATAACTCTATGAATGTATACCTATAAATGTATGTAAAAGAATAAAAAACTTTTGAAAAAGAAAGTTCCTCTCCTTCAAGAAATCCCCAGCCAATTCTTTGCAACACCTGCAAATTCTCAGCACGAGTATCTTCAACTGCGGCCACAGCCATCTTCTTCGGGTCCCAGGCCCCCTCTTTTTAGGCTGAGTTATTTACCTAAAGAGACATTTACGGCTTTGTAATTAGCAAGACAACACACCCCGTTCCCCCCCCCCCAAATGCTGGTGATGAGTTGCTTCTTCGTATGGGAGCAAAACCCATCAGTGTCGGAAATGACCCATGACAGCGATTAAATTAGCACGGGGGTGTAGCGCTGCCACCTCTCTCCTCACGAAATACTCCGAGCTTTCCAACAGATCAGATCCAGGAGCAGCAGGGAAGGTCCCGTAGTACTTACACTTCGGCTCCGTTTCGCTGCACGGCAGAACTGAATTACAGCCACCCCCCCTCGACTCGGCCTGTGGGACAAGCAAGAAGGGAGCACTCTACAGCATTTGAAGTGATATGGGGCCAAATTTCTAGACCACTGAGAATTGCCTCCCCCTCCCCGTTAAAGCACAGTGGGGGGGGGGGGGAAGCCAGGAAGAATTAAGGAGTACGGGAGCATGGAGAAGGCCTGCTGAGAACTTCCTTTCCAGGAATCTTGGTGGAGTTGATGGGGGAACCTCCCCTTACAATGACAAGGGGGGTCCCTCACCCCTCACGGGGTCCCCTGTTGCTAAACCCGTGTGGGGATCCCAGGCTGATACGTAGCCTGAAGTCGTTTCGTCCAGGCTGCAGAGGAAGAGCAGTGATATGGCAGAAGGTGGCACCTCTTTGCTGCTATCTGCAGTCATCGGATGCCCAGATACGGTGTCCCCACCTTGTGCAATAAGTTGGGGCAGAGATGAGTGGCATGGATAGCAATAGCAATAGCAGTGAGACTTATATGCCGCTTCATAGGGCTTTCAGCCCTCTCTAAGCGGTTTACAGAGTCAGCATATTGCCCCCAACAATCCGGGTCCTCATTTTACCCACCTCGGAAGGATGGAAGGCTGAGTCAACCCTGAGCCGGTGGGATTTGAACAGCCGAACTGCAGAACTGCAGTCAGCTGAAGTAGCCTGCAGTGCTGCATTTAACCACTGTGCCACCACTGCCACTTAGATGATCTAGTGGCAACCCTCAGCCTCCAGATGCTGCCCTCACTATATTGCAATCAATCAGAATAGCAATAGCAGTTAGACTTATATACCGCTTCATAGGGCTTTCAGCCCTCTCTAAGCGGTTTACAGAGTCAGCATATCGCCCCCCACAGTCCGGGTCCTCATTTTACCCACCTCAGAAGGATGGAAGGCTGAGTCAACCTTGAGCCGGTGAGATTAGAACCACTGAACTGCAGATAACAGTCAGCTGAAGTGGCTGCAGTACTGCACTCTAACCACTGCGCCACCTCGGTTCAAGATCCCTTCCAGTTCAGAATAGAACTGGAAGGGACCTTGGAGGCCTTCTAGTCCAACCCCCTGATCAAGGAGGAGGTTCCGAATGCCATTTCAGACAGGAGGCTGTCCAGTCTCTTCTTAAAAGCCAGTCTTGGGAGTGCCCACAGTTTCTGAAGGCAACTTCTGTTCCACTGGCCAATTGTTCTCACTGTTAGGAAGCCCCCAAAGGTTCTTTTTAAAGAGGTCTTTGGGCTTTCTGGTTTTCTTTCGAAGACATTTTGCTTCTCATCGAAGAAGCTTCTTCAGCTCTTCACCGTTAGGATGTTTCTCCTGGAATTAGGGAGAATCTATGGCACTGCTACTGGCCACGGAGGCCCCCACAGGAGAAGGTGGGGACGCCTGCAGCATGTGAGAACGAGGAGGAAGCACACCTTAGCCAAAAGTCTACCCCGCTTTGGCCGGCAGGTCCCTTGGGTGGTTAGTGGCTCCTCATCCCTGTTTAGCTGGGGTCTTTTTTTCATTTGCAAGGAGGCGTTCGAGTGCCTTGGTCTCTGCTAGCCCTCCGCCCCATTTCTCCATCTCAGAAGAAGGTGGCGTGCGCAGACCTGGCTGAATCGGTGCGACTGGTGGCATGCCACCCCCAAGGCTGTGTCAATTTCCACAAAACGGAAGGCTTGCGCAGCCCAACAGATCGTCCCTTGCCTGATATCCTTCAAAAACCCATTAGCTTTTATGGGGAGCTTGTCTCCATCAAGGAAAGGAATGGCTCACCGCGCAGCCCTTTCAGAGGCTGCTCTCCATCTCAGATGGGGTCGGAGGCTCTGCCTTGGGGCAGGGGGGGGGGTGTCTCTTCTCCGCAGCTTCAAGGATCTTTGCCAACTGCAGGAAACGGGGGTGGGGAAGGGGAGAGAGAAACCAGGATCCAGTCCTATTCCTTCCCCCCCCTTCCCACTTTCTCAAAAAGTAATGGGAAAGAAATTCCGTGAGTGGAATGGGATGAAGTCAGCCGAATGAGAGAAGCATTTATGAAGACTTTCTTAGTCCCCATTCTAATGGGGGGATTCAATTTTTTTTCCTACTGGTTCTGTAGGTGTGGCTTGGTGGGTGTGGCTTGGTGGGCGTGGCAGGGGAAGGATATTGCAACATCCCCATTCCCTCCCGATCAGCTGGGATCTCAGAAGGCAGAGAATAGATAGGGGCGCGGCCAGCCAGAGGTGGTATTTGCCGGTTCTCTGAACTACTCAAAATTTCCGCTACTGGTTCTCCAGAACCTGTCAGAACCGGCTGGATTTCACCCATGGTGCGAAGGCGTCGGCTTGGCTATCCCGTTCAGCCATGGACTGGTTTGTTTGAAGACAGCAAAGTTTGTTACGGCCCAAGGAGAGCTCCTTCCTTCTTTCCGCCACTTGGCAGTCTCTAGACGCCGAGAGTCTTTGATTTCCTGGAAAACCAATTACTGAACAGCAGATTAGAGCACTAATAAAGTCCCATTATACCATTTTCAGAAAATAAATCTGATCGGATGCTGCCAATTTATCTCTGATGGCTCACACTGCAGGCCTCCCTTCTGCCCGGCATCCTGTGAGCCGTCAGAGATGGATGGAAAAAAGGCAGGGAGGTGGGGAGGAATACCAAATGCCAGGCTAGCCAGCTGATTCGATGGGGCACGGAAACGAAGTCTTGAAATTTTCTCTGTGTCCCAGCTTAGAATGAATAATTTGATGAGCCTTTATTTCAGGGGTGAAATCCTCCCGGTTCAGCCTAGTTCGGCTGAACTGCTATGGAGGATTGTCCTTGGTTCTTTGTACCGGTAGTAAAAAAAAAGCTTCCGAGAATTGCGCGGCTGAACTGTGAGCTGCGTGATCTTTGGAAGCTTTGTTTTCACTTTTTAAAAGTATTTTTCCCTGCCTATTTGCCCAAACCAGGAAAAAAATGCTTTAGAAAGTGAAAAAAAGTTGGCCATGCCCAACCCAGTCACATAACCCAGAACCAGTGGGGAAAAAATGTGATTTCACCACTGCTTTATTGGTTTCATTCAATGTATCAGCACCTCCCAAGAAGGTAGGAAGGTCAGCCCAGCTTTGAGGCAGGATGCAACCAAGAGCTCCTTCCCACCTCCTTTCTCCCTTGGAGGTCAACAAAAGGCATTCAGGGATTTCCAAGCAAGGGTCAAAGGCCACTGACCTGCTCCCCAGCCACAAGACATGGACAATAGGCCCCATAAAATCTCCCCACATCCAGCTGTCTTTATTAGTTGGGTCCTCCATGAATTTTCCCAGGCTCCTTTTCAACTTTATACCCTTTGATGGGTGGTTATCACCCCAACTGAGGACTCTAGTTGTGCAAAAGCTTCATCATGGCTGGCCATGACTAGTCATGCCCACTTCCCACAACCGTTCTTCATATGTTTTACTCTCCAGTCCCCTAATCATCTTGGTTGCTCTTCTCTGCCCGCTTTTCGGTTCCTTCTTCCCGACACTAGTTTAGAGGGAAACAGATTAGCCTCCAAAATGGCTTCAAACAACACTGTTTTTTTTAAGTTTGGAGTCTTTCTTCTCCGGGAATAAAGAAGTATAGAGGACTGAAACAATCTAGTTGTTATATTGGATTATAGTCCACTTTATGGACTAAAATCTCTTTTAGTACTTGTTGATTTTTTTCAGTGACAGTTCAGAGAAGTAGTTGAAAAAGAGCAAGCGTGACCCGTCAAAAGCGTGAACGTCATAAGCGCGCCGACAACACCCCGGCGCTAAAACCGCGATTTCAAAAGCGCGCCGACAACAGCGCGCCGACAGAAGTGCGATTTCATTTAAGGTAAGATTTACAGTTAGGTTTAGGGTTAGGTTGAGGGTTAGGTTGAGGGTTACGTTACAGCGCGCTTCTGTCGGCGCGCTTTAGGCCTAATTAGTCGCTCATTCATCGCACGGTTTTGTCACCGTGCTTTAGACACCGCGGTTTAGTCAGGCGTGCTTTTGTTGTGCGCGCATTTGTGGTGGAACCAAAGAGCAAGATGAGAGCTACGGGAAGAAAATCTACAGAGAAGTAGAGAGGCAGAAGTATGTTAAAGACCAGTTTTGTTGATGTGGAAGGAGGGAAAAGCTGAGATGTGCAGGATGAAAACACTTAGATGAAAATCCTAAAGGGGAAAAGAACTCAAGAACCTTGGGAAATTCTGAAAAAATATGATCATAAAAGCCCAGACCAGCACGATACCACTGAGAAAGAGAAAAAAGAAAAAGAAATCCAGCAGCCAGCGGTGATTTAACTGTTCTCTGCATTTTCTTTTATTTATTATCAACATTCAATAACAGCCCACCCTCCTTCCCAGCTATTTCCACTCTGCCGGGAGGAGGCTGTCTATCTGCTAACAGAGACAGGTAATCAAATTAGCACTGCTTTTGCACTCACTATCTCTGCAACGTGACAACTGGCAGTCAAAGGCCAACTCCATCAGTACCAAGCACTAATTTCTTAACTCCCTTAAGTGACTCTGGGCTGCTCTGGGCTGCAGCTGGGCCTGGATGGAGACAGATGAGGCAAGGTGAGCACCCTCCTGTGCCCCTCCCTTCTGGCCTGCTGCTGGAAGATGGGGATTCTCTCCTTCCCCGTACCAACAACACACCCACCCCTCCCTATATACCTGTTATCTGTCTATGTATAGGAGGACGGTGGCTCACGAAGTTAGAATGCTGGGCTGATGATCAGCAGCCTCGTGTTCAAGACCTGTTGCTGCCCTGGGGTGGGGTGAGTTCCTGACAAAGACTCCAGTTCCCACCAACCCAGTGGTTCAAAAGCAGATGACCACAAGAACATAAATGGGTCCTATTTCATAGGGACCTGAAAGGAGGCCCTAACTGGATGATCTCCCAGGCAATGGCCTCTCTATCGGTCTTTCTCTGTATAGCTCTATAAATCTATCTTTATTATCCATCCATCCATCCATCATCTCTATCTGACTGTCTGTCTGTCTCTGTCTCTCTCTTTCTCTCCATCTACCTATCCATCAAACCACCTATTATTCTAGAATAGAATAACAGAGTTGGAAAGGACATTGAAGGTCTTCTAGTCCAACCCCCTGCTTAGGCAAGAAACTCTACACCACTTCAGACAAATGCCTACCCAACATCTTCTTAAAGACTTCCAGTGTTGGGGCATTCACAACTTCTGGGGGGAAGCTGTTCCACTGCTTAATTGTTCTAACTGTCAGGAAATTTCTCCTAAGTTGCTTCTCCCCTTGATTAGTTTCCAGCCATTTCTTCTTGTCCTGGCCTCAGGTGCTTTGGAGAATAGTTTGACTCCCTCTTCTTTGTGGCAACCCCTGAGATATTGGAAGACTCCCATCATGTCTCCCCTGGTCCTTCTTTCCATTAAACTAGCCATACCCAGTTCCTGCAACCGTTCTTCCTATGTTTTAGCCTCCAGTCTCCTAATCCTCTTTGTTGCTCTTCTCTGCACTCTTTCTAAACTCTCCACACCTTTTCTACATCGTGGCAACCAAAACTGGATGCAGTATTTCAAGTGTGGCCTTACCAAGGCCTTATAAAGTGGTATTAACCCTTCTCGTGATCTTGATTCCATCTGTCTGTTGATGCAGACTAGAACTGTGTTGGCTTTTTTGGCAGCTGCCGCACACGGCTGGCTCTGGCGTGAAGCTGAAGGGCAGCCCCACCAGGGATCATGGCGCCAAGATTATCCTCTTCTGATCAGCACCCTTGAGAGGTTCATGAGTGACACCTCCAGCTGAAAGCCTCCCCAGCAATTTGTCAAGACAGCCTCAAGCAGGGTTCCCGTAATGCCTCTCCTCCCTCGGGTTGTCACAAGGCGTGGATCTGCCCCTGGGGGCCGTCTCCACAAGAGGCATCAGCCAAGAGGATCTGTCTGTGATCGGCTTTGCGTGACATCAGCCGGGGGGAAGGCAGGCAGGGAGTGTGAGCCTCTTCGAATCTTCTCCGCCTGTAACTTGAGGCAGTGGAGAGGGACTGATGGCCACATCAATTATGCATTTTTTTAAAATCCAGCCGATGGGGAAAAATGTGAAAGGAGGAGAGTCCAGCACTCACGGCTTCCTTAATTACATTTAATTTCTCTGCCGAGGCAAAGGCAGAGGGAGGGGTGGGAGCGAGTTGCAAGCTGCTGTCCATGAGCTGATCCGAAGAAGGAAGACAAATCCAGCTCTCTCCACCCTCCTGGAAGCACCCATGGCTCCTTCTACCCTGGGGGTCTCCTTGCTCCTGCTTGCCGTAATGCCCATGGTGCACAGCAAAGGTAAGAAGCTCAAGCGAAACTTCAGAGGAATGGGTTGCCTGCCTTGGAATAGAATAGAGCTGGAAGGGACCTTGGAGGTCTTCTAGTCCAGCCCCCTGCTCAAGCAGGAGGCCCCATACTATTTCAGACAAATGTCTCTTCTTAAAAGCCTCCAGTGATGAAGCACCCACAACTTCTGGTGGCAAGCAGTTCCACTGGTTAATTGTCCTCACTGTTAGGAAGCTTCTCCTCAATTCCAGGTTGCTTCTCTCCTGGATTAGTTTCCAACCATTGGTTCTTGTCCTGCCCTCGGGTGCTTTGTAGAATAATTTGAGCCTCTCTTCTTGCGCCTGCCAAACGTGTGGAGGGATTTGCACGCGTGGGGTCTGCGTAGAGAGAGGACCAGTTCTTCCAACTCATCAACACTCCTGTGCTTCAGAAGTTGAGGGATGTTGAAAAGCGTTGATAGAAGAACGAGGGTGAAAATGAATTGGTCGAGGGTTTTGGAGGTTGTGCGAAATATTCTTCGCGGGGAAAAAAAGTGGCAACGATAAGGAAAATAAGTACAATTCTTGTCACCCAGGATGGGTGTGGAAATGCTCACTCCCCGATGCAGAGATGGACACTGTCTTAAAGCAGAGGTCTTCAAACCTGGCAACTTTAAGACTTGTGGACTTCAACTCTCAGAATTCTCCAGCCTTCTGGGAGTTGAAGTACATCAGTCTTAAAGTTGCCAAGTTTGAAGACCTCTGATCTAAAGAACGAGGAAGGAGGATTAGACATATATTAATGAGGGGTGGTCTGGAACAGAAAATCACCATGTTCAGAGATGTTCTGCTTCCAAAGAAAAGGTTTAGGAGACCAGGGAGCAGATGAGGCTTGCTCTCCTGCCCAGGGATAGGGAATCATTTGCTCACCAGGCATGGAAATGGGATGATCTAAAGACTTTTAATCCAAACCCTCTCGTAGATTCCTCAGATCAAGGACTCTTCCATGGAAGCTCCTGGTGGATTTGAAGGACATCCCCAAACATTGTTCTTTGGTGCTTGCAAAAGCTCAGCCTAAATTCCTCATTGCTGCACGAGGAACTTAATGGGGGGGGGGGGGAGGTGGTCCTTGGTGCTCTCTGTGGTTGGCTGTTTTTTGGCAGACTTTTAATCACCAAACTAAGTAACATCATCAGTGCTCTCCCAAAGGTGCATTTTTCAAGAGGCAAGTGGGCTTTCCGGTTTTTCTTTGAAGACGTTTTTTTAAAAAAAAATTATTTTATTTTATCAATTTCATATATACATTCACAATTATACGATCTCATAACTGTTATTAATAATATGTATTTATAACAATTTTTCCCTACTGTTGACAATATACTTGAAGATTGCTTTTTTAACATCCCATAGATCCATCTTATCTTACAACGGTCCTACTTCTTCTTCCCTCCCTCCCTCTTTCCTTCCCTCGTTTCTTCTCTCCTGCTCTCCTTCCTTCCCTCCTTCCTTCCCTCCCTCCTTCCCCCTTCCCTCCTTCTCTCCTTCCCTCCCTCCCTCTTTCCTTCCCTCGTTTCTTCTCTCCTACTCCCCTTCCTTCCCTCCCTCCTTCCCCTTCCCTCCTTCTCTCCTTCCCTCCTTCCTTCCCTCCTTCCTTCCTTCCCTCCTTTCTTTTCTCCTTCTCTCCTTCCTTTCCCCCTTCCTTTCCTCCTTCCTTCCCCCTTCCTTCTCTCCTACATTCCCTCCTTCCTTCCTTCCCTCCTTTCTTTTCTCCTTCTCTCCTTCCTTTCCCCCTTCCTTTCCTCCTTCCTTCCCCCCCTTCCTTCTCTCCTACATTCCCTCCTTCCTCTTTGAAGACGTTTTGCTTCTCATCCAAGAAGCTCTTCACCATTAGGATGTTTCCCCTGGAATTTATGGGGAATTTATGGCACGGCTACTGGCCACGGAGGTCCCACACGAGAAGGTGGGGACACCTGCAGCATGTGAGAACGAGGAAGAAGCACACCTTAACCCAAGTCTACCTTGCTTTGGATGGTGGGGAATAAAAGGATTTATTAAATCATTTTAATACATTAAATCCTTCCATTCCCCTCCATCCAGTCAGAGGCGATGAAGCTTCTTGGATGAGAAGCGAAACGTCTTCAAAGAAAATCCATCATAAGTGCTACAGAACGGTTCCACCACAAAACCGCGGACGACAAAATCGCGGTCGACGAAAGCGCGTATGTGATGTCATCACAGCGCGACGAAAAAGATCGAAAAATGTAAAAATAAAGCGAAAACCTTACCCTAACCCCCCCAAACCTAACCCTAAACCTAACCCTAAACCTAACCCTAAATCTAACCCTTAACCTAAGCCTAAATCTAACCCTAAACTTAACCGTTAACGTAACGAAAAACCTAACGCTAACCCTTAACCTAATGCTAAACGTAACGCTAACGCTCTAAACCTAACCCTAACCCTTAACCTAACCCTAACCCTAACCCTAACCCTTACCTTTATGTGAATCGGCTTGCTGTAATTTAATTTTTATTTCAATTTTTCGATCTTTTTCGTCGCGTTGTGATGACGTCACATACGCGATTTCGTCGACCGCGCTTTTGTGGAACGCGGTTTTGACGGGTCACGCTACAGAACTCACATTTAGCATCCCATTAATTGTCTTCTCCATTGTAAGCATTCTTCTGCACCTTTGGGAAGTTGTAAAAAAAAATAATCCGTGCCGGTTGCAAACCAGGCACCAATAAATAAGGACACCATTTGTGAAGCTAAAGCGTGGAACCAGTGGGCTCAGAAAAAACATTCCTTGTGACTTGGGATGGTGGGGGCTGGATGACTGGATAACACCCAGAGCCCAGAGAACAGATGACAGCCTAGCTGTTCAAACTTCCTGTTCCCGTAGGCTCCGGGCGCTGAGTCACCTAATGTTAATCTGTTAATCAATTAAGAGCTTTTCATCTTGCTAAACTACAAAGAAGAGAATCACGAGGAGCTGGGAAATACTAACAATCGGTGGACAGTTGGGCTTGTTTAGTTGTCATCCTAAGGCACATTTTGAGACACACAAACACATCATGGATACTTTTCTTTCTTTTGTCCATAATGACCTTCCAGATTGGCAAACCGTTTTCTACGTTCTCAGGGGTCCAGGAAATAGCCACACCTGCCCCCTGTAAATCTTCTATCGTCATGTTTGGGACTTTTACCTTCCCATCACCAAGGGTCAATAGTCAACTCTAAAGCCAAGAGATGTTTGATGGCACAGCAAACGTTGATTTGATGCCGCCACCCCCCCCCCCAAAAAAAACATTCTGGAAGCAGGGCTGCTCCGTTTGCTCACGAAACCATGATTCTTGGGAATGGGGAATCACTTCAGCTCTTGATGAAAAAATATGGGGGCAGAAGAGATGGTAACTGTTATCTTCAAAGGGTGCTAAGCAATGGAGACAGAGATCCCACCCCAATCCTCCCAAAGATCAAAGTCTTCTTGAAAAGTGGGTGAGCTCGTTTTGGCAGTGAACCTGTAGACTCCAAGAGAAGGTCCCACGTGTTGACTCAGCGTTTCTGGAATTGATGAAACATATTTATCTGAGACGCCTATTGTAGCCCATCAAACTATCCCTTTTCCTTTATAACAATGGGGGTGGGGTGATGGGCATGAAGGCATCTAAGAGCTGATTGTGGAGTCTGACCTGAGCTGTGTCAGGATTCCAAATAGCATCCAAAATTAAATCAGAGTCCAAGGCAAAGGATTCCTCAAAGTTCCAATTTATTAAGAGAGCCATATTGGCTCATCTGGGAAAACCCGAATCTGAAAGCTTCCTGGTTTTCCCCACCCAGTTGAAAGTTCAAGATCTTGCCCCCCACACCCACAAGCCCATCCCATGGTCCAATCTCCCACTGCCATGCTGGCAGCTTCCACCCATCCAATTCCGGTCAGGCGCAGAGGTGCAGAGCCAAAGGATGACCTTAGCTTTCTAGAAAGAATGTTGTTATGGCTACATAGCATCTGACTCTATACAATCCCTCCTCCCATTTTCCCACTGTGGAAAAGGGCATAGGAGAATAATAGAAAGTGTGGCAGGTCAAAGATCCAAAAGAAAGCTGTAGAATTCCCCCCACCCGTCATTTATATTTTCAAGGGTCACCGAGACAATAACAAAGGCAGATCCTGCTGCACATTTAAGGAGGCCGTCTGCTGGCTGCCGAATCCCCCCCCTAATTTGTTTTCCTGCTTCTCCTCTGCCCTCTCCCTTGTCTGGCCATCCAGCTGGCCAGATGTGCTCGTGCAGAAAGCGGACTCTGAGGCATTAGGGATTGTGTGAAAAGGCAGAGGGGCCTGCTTCAAAAGCCGCCTCTGAGCCTGCTTCCCCCAAGCCCTGGCAGATCTATTCCAATTAGGAGCTGCTCGGAAGGTGCGAATTGTGCCCAAGTGGTAGAAAGTCATGTACAAGGAGAAGAGGCTTTGCAAATAGCAGCTTCGGTGTTTGTCTCGCCTTCTCTCCTCGCCCGGTTGCCTTGCAGGATGAGGTTTGCCTCTGAAGCCACTGTTCTGCTGCTAGAGCTGAAAGAAATGGTTTCTGGAAACTTGGAGGGCACTACAAGATTAGCCAGATATGGCATTTCATGGTTGCCCCATCAGCGGGCCACCAAATCGAATCCTTCTGGGTCGAAAACATAACTCTCGAGATAAATTGTGCAGAGTCCGTGGTTATTTAGGATTGTTTAGCCCCATCTTCATCGAAGCATCTAAGGAAGTCTGCAGAAATGCCCTGGACTTTGGCAGGAGAGCTTCAGTCTAAATCTCAATAAATGAGCAAATTGTCTCCGGGTAGCTTTGGTCAAAGGAGGTTGTTGGTGTCATAGATTGAGTTACATTCGAGTATGGATGGAAAGCAGAGCAGGCCGGATTGAGAACAGGGCAAGAGCGATATGGGAGCGGGTCTTGGGAAAGGGGGAGACATGACTCAGCCATTATCGGAGAACTTGCAGAAAAGATTATTTGGCCCTGAGAAAGAAGGAAAAGGGTGAGTGTCAGAAAGAAACTCAAAATAACTGCACCTGATATTTCAGGTGTGAGGTGGGGAAGAGAGGAAGCTTTCAAGATTTCCGGAAAATCAAACTCACATCTGATTCTCGATGCGGCCTACCTCAGAGGGTTGATGGAAACCAGAAAAAGGCTCCTCGTTCAGGTAGCAGCCGAACAGGAACTGAGACAACGAAGGAGGACCTGCAAAAAAGACACCTATAGGAAGGTGTTCTGACCCCCCTCTTTGCTCATTCAAAAACGACAGTCAGACAGAACTTCAAAGGAAATATCTTTATCAGTCCTGGCTCAAGCTGGCTGCGAGCCCAAAATAAATGTAGATAAAGTCTCTGGCAAAAGGTTACACAGCAAATGCAAAAACAAAAAGCTCTTACAGCAAACCAGGTTTACAGAAAGCAAATCACTTATCCAAGTGCCTCTTTGAAACACGAAACTGAACTCACGAACAAATGAAAAACGAACCACGAGCGACGTTGACTTCTGCAACTAAGCGTGGTACCATCCATCTTTTATCTGCAGAAGATGACCCTAACGAGCAACAGCTGCTCATTATTCCTGCATCCCAACGCAACTCACAGCAAGCTTCTGCTGAGTCACAACAGGAAGGTGGTGGTGCTGCACAACAGACATGATGTTAAGAGAAAGTTCTAAGAAAAGATCAATAATTAAATGCTGGAGGTCGAGGAGAGAAGGAGACCAAGAGGACAGAAGGTGTTGGGACCCACCAGTGGCCAACAGAGTTGGACAGTGCGGAGGTTGGGGAGGAACTTGGCCAGTCCTGGACTCTGGGGAAAGCTTAGATGAGGACTCTACATCGGAGGCAGACAGAGGGCCAAGGCCATCTGGTAGTTATTTTCTGCCTCCGGAGTCTGACATCAGCGAGGCAGAAGAACAGTGGGAGCCTGTTCCCAGTGTGCGCATGTGCAGAGCTGCCAGAAGGCAAGAATGATTAATAGCAATAGCAGTTAGACTTATACACCGCTTCCTAGGGCTTTCAGCCCTCTCTAAGCGGTTTACAGAGTCAGCATATCGCCCCCAACAATCCGGGTCCTCATTTCACCCACCTCGGAAGGATGGAAGGTTGAGTCAACCCTGAGCCGGTGAGATTTGAACCGCCGAACTGCAGATAGCAGCCAGCTGAAGTGGCCTGCAGTGCTGCATTTAACCACTGCGCTACCTCGGCTCTTTAAGAAAACAGGGTCAACTTGGGAGGAAGGCTTGGAGATGATTGGCCCCTCCCATAAGACATAAAAGAGGAGCGAACTGGATGTGAGCCTTTGCAAGAAGCAATTAGTTCGTCTGGTCCGGTTCAAGCTTTGAAAAGTCCTGTTTGACTCTGTGCTAGGTTTAGCAATGAGGTCCCTGGCAGCATTCCGAGGGAGATAAAGGTGGGTGTTTATCAACATTCCCCTGAAAGACTGTGGCAACTCGAGCAGGCATCTGTCGGAACCTTCATGGACTGACCGTGAAGCCTTGCGGATTGGGAATAACCATAATTCACAGCCCTGTAAATAAAAAGAGGGTTTGGAGGACCAAAATTGGGATTTATGTTTTCTCCGGAAGCCCAGGTCAGAGCAGAAGGTTTGCATGGAGAGAAGGCAGCTCCCAGTGCTATGAATAAAGAGCTGGAAGGCCACGGAGGGAATGCTAGGTGGGAGAGATGGGAAAAAATATACTGAACAGAAATAAATCAGCGGCATCTACAATGGCTCTGCTTGGCTTGTTTTGCAGTTTCTCAGAAAATACCCAACAAGACCCTCGGCTCAAGCAAAGCTGCCCTGCGCCAGCTCTCTGATTATTTATTTGCCAATTACAAGAAGGACATCCGGCCGGTCTGGAACTGGAGGAAGACCACCAATGTGGCCATCGACGTCATGATTTATGCTATTCTGAGCGTGGTAGGAACCCTCTCCTTCCTCGGGAAATCCCCCTCACACCTTTTTTTCCCCCTTCCTTGGCTACATGGGTGGGGAACAGGACAGCTCCCCCCCCAATCAGGGTTTAGTTCTAAAAGGCCTCTCCGAAAACTTCCCCCCCCTTTTTTATTATAATGTAGGACTTTAAAAATATAACATGTTTGGCATTGTAGGCATTTAAAGGTGGATTAAAGGTTTAGATCAGTGTTTCTCAACCTTGGCAACTTGAAGATGCCCGGACTTCAACTCCCAGAATTCCCCAGCCAGCATTCGCTGGCTGGGGAATTCTGGGAGTTGAAGTCCGGACATCTTCAATTTGCCAAGGTTGAGAAACACTGGTTTAAATGCATTTAAAGGTGAGATGGGTGGATGGATGGATGGATGGATGAATGGGCGGATGGATGGATGGATGGATGGGCGGATGGATGGATGGATGGATGGATGGATGGATGGATGGGTGGATGGATGAATGGGTGGATGGGTGGGTGGGTGGGTGGATGGATGAATGGGTGGATGGATGAATGGGTGGATGGATGGATGGATGGATGGGTGGGTGGGTGGGTGGGTGGGTGGGTGGATGGATGGATGGGTGGATGGATGGATGGGTGGATGGATGGATGGATGGATGGGTGGGTGGGTGGATGGATGGATGGGTGGATGGATGAATGGGTGGATGGATGAATGGGTGGATGGATGGATGGGTGGGTGGGTGGGTGGATGGATGGATGGGTGGATGGATGAATGGGTGGATGGATGGATGGATGGGTGGGTGGGTGGGTGGGTGGGTGGGTGGATGGATGGATGGGTGGGTGGGTGGGTGGGTGGGTGGATGAATGGGTGGATGGATGTGTGGATGGATGGGTGGGTGGACAGACAGATGGACGGATGGACAGATGGATAGACAGACAGACAGACCTTCTTTAGATAAAGCCAGCTCTCCAGGCTTGGGAAAAGTGACAAAACCTCCCTCCCTCCCTCCCCCTTCCTTCCCAATCTTGGCTAGTTTTGCAAGCAGAGGCTGGGGGTGAGCCCCCCCTTCAGTCCTCCAGCCTCAACTTTCTTTTTCTGCTTTCCACAGGATGAAAAAAACCAGGTTCTGACCACCTATATCTGGTACAGGCAGGTAAGGAGGCCTCTCCGGTAGCATCTCCTCTGACTTCATCTCCTTCCTCGTTGGTTCTCCTTCCCTCCTGGGGCTAAGTGGGTTTTGTGTAATTGTGGATCTAGCGTTGTTCCAAAGGTCCAGCATCTACTTAGAGAGGTAAACATGATATCTGCCATCATTTTTTTTTTCATCCGATGTGCAGCACTGGATCGATGAATTCCTGAAATGGAATCCACAGGAGTTCGACAACATTAGCCAGATGTCCGTCCCCACCGAAGCCATCTGGGTCCCAGATATCCTGATCAACGAATTGTAAGTCTGCGGGATCCTTCTTGGGTTCCCACTGCCCCCCCCGGTGCCAGCGTTTGTGGGTGAGGACAGGTTAGAGGGGAAACCAGGCAGAAACCAAGAGCCAAGGTGGCGCAGTGGTTAAATGCAGCACTGCAGGCTACTTCAGCTGACTGCAGTTCTGCAGTTCGGCTGTTCAAAACTCACCGGCTCAAGGTTGACTCAGCCTTCCATCCTTCCAAGGTGGGTGAAATGAGGACCCGGATTGTTGTTGGGGGCGATATGCTGACTCTGTCAACCGCTTAGAGAGGGCTGAAAGCCCTTTGAAGCGGTATATAAGTCTAACTGCTATTGCTATTGCTAGTTTGGTGCGTCTTCTCCTCCCCCCCTCCCTGGTGCTCGCGATGCGCTTAGTATTCTCAGCCACGCATTTCCTTGGCTGGTAACCGGCCCTGTCTTCTGTGTGCTGTACATTGCAGATGGAGAGAAGGCTGAGGATTGGGACGGTTCCAGGAATGGGGAACTATAAACAGCCATAATTACCCTTCTTGGGCTGGGCGTTGTGAGGAGGCCTTTGTGGAGACAATGGAGGGGCAGCTGCGGAACCGCCAAGCTCCTCTGGAACCAGTGCGAGAAGGCATCTCTGGTGCCAACGGGCCTCCTAGTCCTGCTATTGCCAGGCCCTTTGCAAGGAGGGCTAGGAGGGTCCTTTGGGGAGGAGAGCTCCTTCTCCCCCCTCCCGTTTCCAGAGCAATTTATTAATGTCAAACGACTTCACTGGCCAACCCGCCCCCCCCCCCCGTTTTCTTAGAGCAACATGCCATGTGCAGAGAATACCAGGCGCCCCAAATGTTCCTTGTTTGTTCTTGTTTCCTCTTCCTCCCGCTCTGAATTTTTTTTCTTGAAACAGACTCTTTTGCACGAATTAATTAATGGGCAGCAGGCGGGTTGCAGAAGAGAGTGGATTTCCTTTAAGGTCCCATTTCCCAAAGAGAATCCGTTCCCCACTTTGGAAAACCGGCCTTGGGGACGTCCCAGGGCCAGCCTGCATTCAGGACT
This sequence comes from Thamnophis sirtalis, assembly GCF_051295495.1. NCBI lineage: Eukaryota > Metazoa > Chordata > Lepidosauria > Squamata > Natricidae > Thamnophis > Thamnophis sirtalis. Next base: position 98,769,876 of record NW_028261382.1, on the reverse strand, counting down.
TGAGAGCCAGGGTGGAAAGCCTATGGCACGTGTGCCACGGGGGGCAGGCGGAGTCCTCTCTGAGGGGCATGCGAGCTGTCGCCTAGCTGAGCTCCACTCTGCATGCGTGCATGCCTCCCACCAACCAGCTGATTTTGGGGTCTCTGCCACGCATGTAGGAGACAGGCGGGGGGGGGCTCATGCACAGGAAGGTGTGGGGAATGCAGGGGGCGCAGCGTTGTTGATCCCAGGAGGCTGCTAGGTGCAAAAGGGGGAATGGGAGGGGGAGCGCAGGGGTCATGCACATGTGCAGGGGAGCAGGGGGGGCTGCAGGGAGGTTGTGCGTACATGCACAGGGGGGGCGGGGCGCATTGCATTATGGGTGTAGGCACACATGTGTGTGCTGTTGCATCCGTGTGTGCTATTTTGGCACGCAAGGAGAAATAGGTTAGCCGTTCCTGGCCTAGAAGATCGACCATTGGGGGAGCTTTTTTCCTTGCATTTTCCTGTTTCTCCACTTCCGCTTCCCGCAGTGTGGACGTGGGCAAATCCCCAGAAATCCCCTACGTCTACATCCTCTACGACGGGGAGGTGAGGAACCTCAAGCCTGTGCAAGTGGTGACCGCCTGCAGCCTGGACATCTACAACTTCCCCTTTGACGTACAGAATTGCTCCCTGACCTTCACCAGTTGGCTGCATAACAGTAGGTCCCAAGCTGCATGGATGGATTGAGATTGAGAGAGAGATTGAGAAGTTTATTTATATGCCGCCCTTTTCCCTGGGGGGACTCAGGGCGGCTTACAACTTGAAAAGGGGGGGGGGAAACAAACATTTAACACATAGGACAATACGTCATTAAAAAAAACACGACATTCGTACCATTCGGGTGGGTTACAGTCTTTAGCCCCAGGCCTGACGGGATAGCCAGATTTTGAGGGCTGTGCGGAAGGTCTGGAGGGTGGTGAGGGTACGAATCTCCATGGGGAGATCGTTCCATAGGGTCGGAGCTGCCACCGAGAAGGCTCTCCTCCGCGTGGTTGCCAGTCGGCATTGACCGGCAGATGGAACTCGGAGGAGGCCTAGTCGATGGGATCTAATAGGTTGAGTGGAGGTGATTGGCAGTAGGCGGTCTCTCAAGATTCTTGGGGGGGGGGGCTCCTGCATGCCGGGAGGGTCAAGGCTCTCTGTGACAGTTTCCCGTAACACGGCACCTGGATTCACACAACATGCTAAAGCCTAGATCTGGGTGTTACACGTTGGCTACCTTCTCATCACTTGCTATGAGGCTGTTTAAGTCAACGGCTGGCTTTGGATCCTCCGGTCAGATGCCTCTTCGGTGCCCTTTTCCATCTCTTTATCCTCAGTACGAGACATCAACCTGTCCTTGTGGAGGACCTCGGAGGAGGTGAAAAACGACAGGAGCGTCTTCATGAATCAGGGCGAGTGGGAACTCCTTCACGTGCTCAGCCAGTTCCGGGAGTTCAGTGTTGGGGACAACGATTACTACGCAGAGATGAAGTTCTTCGTAAGTTGCCAGAGTGGGCATTGGAGGGGAAGCTGGACTGGGTGCCAGGCGCAGCACTGGCACAGCAACTGCCCCCAAAGACCTGAGGTGGGAGGATGGGACCCCCAGAACAAATAAGTGCCTGACCAGATGCAGTAATTATAGCAGAGTTTATGGGCAGCCATCCTTCTTATGGTCTAGACCAGTGTTTCTCAACCTTGGCAACTTGAAGATGTCCGGACTTCAAGCCTGTGAATCAAAGCAAAACACTAAACCAGTGTTTCTCAACCTTGGCCACTTGAAGATGTCCGGACTTCAACTCCCAGAATTCCCCAGCCAGCTGGCTGGGGAATTCTGGGAGTTGAAGTCCGGACATCTTCAAGTTGCCAAGGTTGAGAAACACTGGTCTAGAACAGTGGTGGCGGTGTCAGGTTTCCCAAAAATGCCCTAATTGATTCACCAGCCTCGGATCAAACTTCAAAGGAAAATTAGACATTTATTAGGAGCATTTATTTTGGGCAAGATCTTTTCGCAGTCAGACCTAAACTTTATTTGAGTTACAGCTGCACTTTACCCCTCTTCCTTCCCTCCCCTCAGCCTTCCTCATAATCTCATTCCCCAATGGGCTGCACCCCTCCCAAGCCTGCTGCAGTCATCGGAGCCGAAAGTATGCGTGGAATGCACTCCCCCTCCTTCCCTCGCCATGACAACTGTGGGGATTGACAGGCGAACCTTTTCGGTGCCCAAACTGGAATTTGTGCATGTGTACATGCATGCGCGCATGTGCCAGAAACCTGGAGACCATCTGGCCAGGGCGCATGTGTGTGCTGGCCACCTGGTCCTCTGGTTTTCCAGTGCATGCACTTGCACCCAGCCAGCTGGTCTTCACATGTGCCGGGACTCTGGAAACCCAAAGTCTAGCTTGGCCGGTGCACATGTGCTCACCAGCCACCTGGTCTTTGGGATTCTGGGGTTCTGGGAAGCAGAAGAGTAGCTGGCAACAGTGCCCGTGCCCACCCAGAGGGCTCTGCGTGCCACCTCTGGCCATAGGTTCATGCCTAGAAGCTGCAGCTGGAGTGGTGTAGGAATAAAATAGCGGCTGCTCTTTGCTGAGCTGGTCTGAGAGTTTTGCGTCTGGCCTTATAGCAATAGCAATTGCAGTTAGACTTATATACCGCTTCATAGGGCTTTCAGCCCCCTCTAAGCGGTTTACAGAGTCAGCATATCGCTCCCAACAACAATCCGGGTCCTCATTTCACCCACCTCGGAAGGATGGAAGGCTGAGTCAACCTTGAGCCGGTGAGATTTGAACAGCCGAACTGCAGATAACAGTCAGCTGAAGTGGCCTGCAGTACTGCACTCTAACCACTGTGCCACCTCGGCCTTCCCATCTCTGGAGAACACCCTAAGCGTCCAGATCTCTCTCTCTCTGTCCCAACAGGTGGTCATCCGGAGGCGCCCCCTTTTCTACGCGGTCAGCCTGCTGCTCCCCAGCATTTTTCTAATGGTCATGGACATCGTGGGCTTCTACCTGCCCCCCGACAGTGGGGAAAGGGTCTCCTTCAAGATCACGCTGCTCCTCGGCTACTCGGTTTTCCTGATCATTGTGTCCGACACGCTGCCAGCGACGGCTATCGGGACCCCTCTTATAGGTACGAGGGTAATAGCTTATAGACTGCCCCATAGTGCTTTACTGGGTGGTTTACAGAGGCAGCGTATTGCCCTCAACAATCTGGGTCCTCATCTGACCAGCCTCGGAAGGACGGAAGGCTGAGTCAGCCTTGAGCCCTGACAGAATTGAACTCCAGATGGTAGCCTGGAGTTAGCTTGCATCCTAACCGCTGGGCTCCTAGCACCTTTATAGCAGGGGTGAAATTCAGCCGGTTCTGACAGGTTCTGGAGAACCGGTAGCAGAAATTTTGAGTAGTTTGGAGAACCGGCAAATGGCACCTCTGGCTGCCCCCCTCCCCAATCTATTCTCTGCCTCCCGAGTCCCAGCTGATCGGGAGGGAATGGGGATTTTGCAGTATCCTTCCCCTGCCACGCCCACCAAGCCACGCCCACAGAACCGGTAGTAAAAAAAACGAACCCTGAATTTCACCACTGCTTTATAGTATTTGCTGGGATAAGTTACTGGCAACATGTTGAGGAAGAGAAGAAATCCTTCTGAGGTCTGCTCTGGTCAGAGAAGGAAGACCATCCAAGTGGCTTGTAGAAAATGTCTCCTGGTTTGCTTTAGGAAGCAGTGCTGGGAATGATGGCCAAGATCAGGGTTGGCCTCCTCCGGGTTCCGTCTACCAGCCAATGTCATCTGGCTACGACCCGGGGGAGGGCCTTCTCTGTGGCAGCTCCAGCCCTCTGGAACGAACTCCCCGCAGAGATTCGGACCCTCACCTCTCTCCAGGCCTTCCGAAAAGCCGTTAAAACCTGGCTGTGTCGGCAGGCCTGGGGTTGATGAGTTCCCTTCCCCTCTCGAATCGTGTGGCTGTTGGCTATTTTAACTGCTTGTCTTGTACCTTTGTGTTCCCTTTCCCCCCTTGAGTTGTTCGCCGCCCTGAGTCCCTCCGGGAATAGGGCGGCATATAAATAAAACAAATCTCAATCTCAGGAATTCACGCGTAATTCACACCTGGGACTCAATCTGTTGCCTCGGTTGAAGTCTAAGATCAACCGAGGAGGGAAGAGATGAGATCCGGGAGAAACTAGGATCCTTGATCTGAGCAGCGGAGAACGTTAAGGTCGACACGAGGGGTTTGCTGACGTCCCTCTTTTGCTCCTGCACAGGGATCTATTTTGTGGTCTGCATGGCCTTGCTGGTCATCAGCTTGACCGAGACAATCCTCATTGTACGGCTGGTGCACAAGCAGGACCTCCAACCCCATGTTCCCGACTGGGTGAAGCGCTGGGTTCTAGAACGGGCCACCCTCCTGCTCTGCATCCACGACAGGAAAGCCTTCCGCCCCGTCTGCACTCAGAGCTCAAGCATCTCCCGGAACATGGAGAATAACGACAGCACAGGTGAGACGCCCTCAGTCACAGCCCGGTCATTCAGTTCCTCACATTGCATTCAGCCACAATTTGTCAAATGCAACACAATCGGCTGGGTTTACACAACAAGGCACAGTTTTGTGTAAGGTGGTAAGCCTAGCTGTAGGCCAGTCCTCCACTTACAACAGTTCGTTTAGTGGCCAAAGATACAACGGCACCGGGAAAAGTTGCAGCACCCCCATGGTCACGTGATTTACATCCGGATGCTTGACAATGGACTCACATTTATGACGGCTGCTCATGCAATCCCCTTCTGAGACCTTCCGAGAGGCAAAAATCAATGGGGAAACCAGATTCCCTTAACAACGGTGGCACTAATTTAAGAACTGCAGCGATTCACTTCACAAATTTCTCACTTAGCGACATAAATTTTGGGCTCCATTGTGGGCGTAAGTTGAGGACTACCTGTATGGGTTCCTCCCGGTTTGGACAGGTTCGGCCGAATAGGTAGTAACTCAGCTGGACACGTGACTGTACTGGTTTTATCCTTGGCGGCGCCATCTTGATTTTCTGTTCTGCACATGCGCAGAACAATCTTCGTTGAAAAAATGTAATTCCCCCCTTTTTTTTAATGGTGTGCGCGTGCGGAGACCTTTTAAAGTCCAAATGTGCATGCGCGCAACACACAAAACATTTCATGCGCTGAACTGGTAGTAATGCCAGCAGGATCCTACCCCTGACCTCTCCATTGGGATGAATAATATCTCTTTGGGAGAGGGAGGGAGGGAGGGAGGGAGGGAGGGAGGGAGAGAGAGAGAGAGAGAGAGAGAGAGAGGGAGAGAGATCTTACTTTATGAGCCTTGAAGGTTCTTGAATAGCAATAGCAACAGCAGTTAGACTTATATACCGCTTCATAGGGCTTTCAGCCCTCTCTAAGCGGTTTACAGAGTCAGCATATCGCCCCCAACAATCCGATAGATAGATAGATAGATAGATAGATAGATAGATAGATAGATAGATAGATGATAGATAGATAGATAGCAATAGCAATAGCAATAGCAGTTAGACTTTTATACCACTTCATAGGGCTTTCAGCCCTCTCTAAGCGGTTTACAGAGTCAGCATATCGCCCCCAACAATCAGATAGATAGATAGATAGATAGATAGATAGATAGATAGATAGATAGATAGATAGATAGATAGATGATAGATGATAGATGATAGATGATAGATAGATAGATAGATAGCAATAGCAATAGCAATAGCAATAGCAATAGCAGTTAGACTTATATACCGCTTCATAGGGCTTTCAGCCCTCTCTAAGCGGTTTACAGAGTCAGCATATCGCCCCCAACAATCCGATAGATAGATAGATAGATAGATAGATAGATAGATAGATAGATAGATAGATAGATAGATAGATAGATGATAGATAGATAGATAGCAATAGCAATAGCAATAGCAATAGCAATAGCAGTTAGACTTATATACCGCTTCATAGGGCTTTCAGCCCTCTCTAAGCAGTTTACAGAGTCAACATATCGCCCCCAACAACAATCCGGGTCCTCATTTTACCCACCTCGGAAGGATGGAAGGCTGAGTCAACCTTGAACCGGTGAGATTAGAACCGCTGAAGTGCAGATAGCAGTCAGCTGAAGTAGCCTGCAGTGCTGCACTCTAACCACTGCGCCACCTCGGCTCTTGAAGGTTCATGATGGGTGCTAAGCAAAGCACGGAAGCCTCCTCTTCAGCAGGCAGGTTCCCACATGCATCCCCTGGGTCTGGCCCTGCCTCATCCACTTCCCCTCTCCATCCACTTCCTCCAGCCAAGCTGAACCACTACAGCTGTGACGCCCCCCGTGACTACGAAGGCAGGACGGGTGATGCCACAGCCCCACCGCAGGGCCAGAGCCCGGAGTCGGTGGCGCACATCCTGCACGAGATCGCAGCCATCCGCCAGTTCCTGGAGAAGCGAGACGAATTCCGGGACATCGCCCGCGAGTGGCTGCAGGTGGGCTACGTTTTGGATGTCCTCCTCTTCCGCGCCTACTTGGTGGCGGTGTTGGCATACAGCATCACCCTTGGCACACTGTGGTCCATCTGGCAGTACGCCTGAGGCCCCCACCTTACCAGGGAAGAGCTAGGCAGGACACGCCCCACTGATTCTCAATTTAGGAATGAATGTTGGCTCAACGTTCAGGTTCCCCATAAAGCCCCAAACCCCAATCTCTCTTGCTGAGGTTGGCGCGCCAGTTATTGTAAATCTCTTTATCCCAGCTTTTCACATTTTGGGGGGCATCTATTTTTTAATTAGCTTTTTCTAAGGACATTATGTCCTTTGCATCTTCTTGTCTATATCTGTGTTATCTCTTTAAGAAGGGGAATTTTGGTCCCTGGGATCTGTTCCTTTTTTAGTGAATTTCAATCCCCAAGATGGGTATTAATAGAAAGTTTAAGTGTGTTTTGAAGTAGTGTTCAACAGCATTTCTGTTCCGGGTGGCTATTTGCACTAATATTGTCAATTGGCCTGTCTGTAAAATGGGCAGCTGCTTTTCTTGCTGTGCTCCTATCTGTCCTACAATAAACAGAATTAAACTGAACCCATCCAAGAAGTGTGGGCCTGGTTGCTTAGCTTATAAATGAAGAATCAGAGAAGACTTCTCGCTTGGGTATCTAGCAGAGGTAAATGGTTGCAGCTGTTCTTAAAGAGAGCTTTGATTTGAGGGGAAATAAAATGCTTATTTAAATGGCTAATTAAAAAAAAAAATCGCCTTCAGAATTGTAAGCCGCCCAGAGTCCCTTGGCTGAGACGGCCGTCTATAGAAATTGTATAAATAAATAAGCAAGCAAATAAATAGTCTTGCACGAGGCTGAATATTTTGAAAGCAACAATGATATTACATTGTAAGAGAAAGAGAGAGGAAATATTTCAAAATGCAAGAAAGCCTGAAGCTGCTTTGAGGTGAGGGAGAGGGAAGAGGTCTGCTTTGTACCAGAGCAAATTCTGTTGAAATTAATACAGCAGTTTTGATAATTTCCTGGAATGTAAATGATTTCGGATCCCATTTGACCAAACGATTTATCCTCCCATTCTGAAAGTCCATCAGCTTATCCACTGGCAATCTTAACAGAATAACAGAGTTGGAAGGGACCTGGGAGGTCTTCTAGTCTACCCCCCTGCACAGCCAGGAATCCCTATACCAGTGTTTTTCAACCTTGGCAACTTGAAGATGTCTGGACTTCAACTCCCAGAATTCCCCAGCCAGCATTCGCTGGCTGGGGAATTCTGGGAGTTGAAGTCCAGACATCTTCAAGTTGCCAAGGTTGAAAAACACTGCCCTATACCACCCCAGACAACTGGCTGTCCAGTCTCGTTAAAAACCTCCAGCGTTGGAGCACCCACAACTTCCGGAGGCAAGTAGTTCCACTGGTGAATTGTTCTCCCCATTAGCCCATTTCTTCTTAGTTCTAGATTGCTTCTCTCCTTGACTGATTTGCATCCGTTGCTTCTTGTCCATGTTGATTAGTTCTCATCCATGGCTCTGTCTTCCTTACAAGATGCAGCAGTTAAAAATTTAGGAGTGAACTGGCATATTTGATGTTAAAATGTTTGTGTAAGCTAAAATGTCTCACATGCAAGAGCAAGAAACAACATTGACCCCAAACAGAATATCACCCAATCCCCTCCAGCTTTACATAAGGTCAAGGTCAAGGTTCCCCTCGCACATATGTGCTACACATTCCTGACTCTAGGGGGCGGTGTTCATCTCCTATTCAAAGCCAAAGAGCCAGCACTGTCCAAAGACATCTCCATGGTCATGTGGCCGGCATGACTCAATGCCGAAGGCTCACGGAACGCTCTTCCCTTCCCACCAAAGGTGGCTCCTCTTTTTCAACTTGCATTTTTTACGTGCTTTCGAACTGCTAGGTTGGCAGAAGCTGGGACAAGCAACAGGAGCTCACTCCATTATGTGGTGCTAGCGATTCAAACTGCCGAACTGCCAATCTTCTGCTCAACAAGCTCAGTGTCTTAGCCACTGAGCCACCTTGTCCCTTATCTTGCTTAACACAGGTTTATTGCCCTTCCAGAAGATAGCAGTGCTTGACTTTGGAACTGTCTGCATGTTTCTTTACATACATACATGCATACATACATACATTCATACATTTATTAATATTAATTTATTATTAATTAGACTTATATACCGCTTCATAGGGCTTTCAGCCCTCTCCAGGCGGTTTACAATTTTTTTTGCAAATTGAGTCAGCAACACAGTCCGGGTCCTCATTTCACCCACCTCGGAAGGATGGAAGGCGGAGTCAACCTTGAGCCGGTGAGATTTGAACAGCTAAAGTGGCCTGCAGTACTGCACCCTAACCACTGCGCCACCTCGGCTCTTATACATTCATACATTTATATACATACATACGTACATACATTTACATACATTACATACATACACTGGCTTTACATAAATTTCCTCAAGACAGAAGTTCATGGCTAGGGGATCCTGTTCAGCACCATGGACAGAGCTAGCAGATTTGCCACATGGCAGGGAACAGCTCCTGATTCTTTAAAAAAACAACAACACAACTTCCAGAAACTAAATGTAATAGGTACATTTATAGGGCCTCTCTCCCTCCGGGTGTTGCTAAGCAGGGGTGTAAAAGCCACGCGTGAGCTTTAGACCTCACAAAGCTCAAGAGAAGGAAAATGAGAGAGAAATAGATGCCTCGTTCTCCATGGAATAGCAATAGCAGTAGACTTATATACCGCTTCATAGGCCTTTCAGGCCTCTCTAAGCGGTTTACAGAGAGTCAGCATATTGCCCCCAACAATCTGGGTCCTCATTTTACCCACCTCGGAAGGATGGAAGGCTGAGCCAACCCTGAGCCGGTGAGATTTGAACCACTGACCTGCTGATCTAGCAGTAGCCTGCAGTGCTGCATTTAACCACTGCGCCACCTTGGCTCCTTAAGGATGGGAAACAAGAGCTGGGAGTCTGTGAGGGCTCACCCCCCCACACACACCCTTCTGCCTATCTGCCACTTGGCAAATGTTAGAGCAAGCATCTATGGAGGTTCTCAGTCATCCAGGTCCTGGTTGTCCCAGAGGTGCTTTTTCCAGAGGCAACTGGACTTTCTGGACCTGGTCGTCCTGTTGACTCTTGAAAAAAGCACATCTGGAATGTTAGAGCAAGCCTTAATGCATCCCACTCAATGGCCCTTGGTGCCAAAGACACTTCTATGGCAAAATGTAAGAAATAGGCAGAATATTCACTCCTGTCCTTCTCTTGAGTGACAAACATTTTCTCGGATTCCCCCTATAGAAGCCATACTTAGGATGAGCATTTCTGGTCAATGAGAACTTCCCATTTTGACAGAAGAGCCTCACCAAGCAGGTGCCTTTCCTCTGCCTTGGACATTAACTCCAGAATCCCTCACTCTCCTGCGTGCCTAGAGATTCTGGCAGTCGGTTCAAGGCTTTGGAGAGAGGTTGGTGTTGTAAGTCCTTGAGTGATTCTCCTGGGATGTGAGGCAAACGAGCCTCTGAAGAATAACAGCTTACAAACCGTCCTCCAAGCATCCATCTGTTTTGGGAAGCGGATGCTAGTCGCATCCAACTGTTTCTCACAATCGGTTATTCACCAAAGTTGATCTTTCAGTCCCTCTCCATCTTGCGTTCGTCCAGAAGGTCAGGGCTCCAACTGAAAGATGCATCAGCTGGAAAATGAAGGATGGCGAGCTTCCCAGGAGCTGTCAGGAGGAAGACGCTCAAAATGCACCACCAACAGATGCCAAGGAAGGGAAATTTGTCACAAGCTGCAGGCATCATATATGCCCTGCCAGGGAATGTGGTCTTAACCACCTATTAATACTGGCTAATATTTTTATAGGTGCCAGGTGAGTGCATGGAAGTCCTGGTGGCGGCGGTGGCGGGGGGGGGGGCTTCTGCCAAAATATCTCCTGGCAGCTACAATTTTGAGCAGGCAACATGTTTAGGCTGAAGACCAGGGACCACATTCCAATGCAAGGGTGGAATGAAGTCCAGCACTGAATTGGATTCATTTTAATTGAAATTGAATTAAAACAGAATCACATTTCAGTTAATACAATTACCTGCCATGTATTGCGCATTGTGTTACTTTTCTGCTGCCTTACAAATTAGAGCTTCAGAAGGAATTGCTGGGCTGCTTCCAAGTCCTTTTGCTCCCCTGGAACAACCGGAGCTGTGCCTTTCCAAGGAGCAGCTACCCTTCCCTGTGAAACGGATGGGCTTGCTGTCATCCCTGTGAAAAACACTGAATCTCCAGCAGTAGGCTAAGACTGAGGTTCTCAAACCCATCGTGAGTGTAATGCTATTCTTCCAACACACTTCTATGCCAGTGGTGGGATTCAAAGTTTTTTTTATTACCGGTTCTGTGGGCCTGGCTTGGTGGATGTGGCATGGCTTGGTTGGCATGGCTTGGTGGGCATGGCAGGGGAAGGTTACTGCAAAATCCCCATTCCCTCCATATCAGCTGGGACTAGGGAGGCAGAGAATAGATGGGGCGGGGCCAGCCAGAGGTGGTATTTGCCGGTTCTCCAAACCTCTCAAAACTTCCACTACCGGTTCTCCAGAACTGGTCAGAACCTGCTGAATCCCACCTCTGTTGTATGCATGCCAATATATAGTGTAATCTTCTGCAAAGTTACAGTTCAACTGATCTTTGTGTCATTGATAGCTCAGCTTGTGGTGTCCATACATGGGACACCAAGTAAAGCTTCTTTCTTGGAAGGGATTCTGTATTCCACAGTCAACCCTCCAATGAACAAACTAGATTTTCAACAGGAAGGGGGAATTGAGTAACACCGAGTATGAAGTGGATATGGAATTTACCTGAAATAGGTTGAAAATCAATGCATCGAAAAGTATGTGCCTTCTAAAGAGTTGGAACAAATTGATCCTAATTGGTCTAATCTTGATTAAAAGTAAAGGTTCCCCTCACACATGCATGCTAGTCGTTCCCAACTCTAGGGGGCAGTGCTCATCTCCATTTCAAAGCCGAAAAGCCAGCGCTGTCCGAAGACGTCTCTGTGGTCATGTGGCCGGCATGGCTCAACGCCGAAGGCGCACGGAACGCTGTTCCCTTCCCACCAAAGGTGGCTCCTATTTTTCTACTTGCATTTTTTACCTGCTTTCGAACTGCTAGGTTGGCAGAAGCTGGGACAAGTAACGGGAGCTCACTCAGTTACGCGGCGCTAGGGATTCAAACCGCCAAACTGCTGACCTTTCTGATGGACATATATGAATGACTGGCAAGTGGGGAGTGGGTTAGTGCCAGTGTGGGGTCTCGGCAGTGGGGCTCCTGTATAACGTACTGACGATCTGTAAGTGGCTGGCTATTGATGAGGTGTCCTGTTAAAGAGTTAGTGAGACACTAAATCAGCCCCATTGATCCTCGCGAGATCGATGCTGCTACAGACCTGATCACTACAATGGGCAATTAACAACCACTGGAATGAGCTGCCTTCATGTAACATCAAATGCTTCAACAGACAAATCCAATCGACACATCGACCTGGTACTTCCTGGTGCTGTGACGAGGTGGGTGCGTGTGCCCCTATACCATATACAGTTTCAAGAAAGGAATGCATTAGCACGCCAGTGTCTGAGATGCACTCGTGCCTGTAGGCTGGGTCGCCATATCTATACCCACTGAACAAAACATGCGACGCCCATACTTGGCTCAATAGTAGTGACTGTGAGAGGGATCTTGGAGTCTCAGTGGACAACCACTTAAATAGATGCCAGCAGTGTGTGTGACAGCTGTCAAAAAGGCCAATGCAATCCTAGGCGGCATTAACAGAGGGATAGAATCAAGAATCAGGTGAAGTGTTAATACCACTTTATACGGGTAAGGCCACATTAGGAATACGGCATCCAGTTTTGTTTGCCACGATGTAGAAAAGATGTGGAGACTCTAGAAAGAGTGCAGAGAAGAGCAACAAAGAGGATTAGGGGACTGGAGGCTAAAACATATGAAGAACAGTTGCAGGAACTGGGTATGTCTAGTTTGATGAAAAGAAGGGGAGACATGATAGCACTCTTCCAATATCTCAGGGGTTGCCACAAAGAAGAGGGAGTCAAGCTATTCTCCAAAGCACCTGAGGGCAGGACAAGCAGCAATGGGTGGAAACTGATCAAGGAGAGAAGCAACTTAGAACTGAGGATAAATTTCCCGACAGTGAGAACAATTAATCAGTGGAAACACTTGCCTCCAGAAGTTGTGAATGCCCCAACACTGGAAGTCTAAGATGTTGGTTAGCCATTTGTCTGAAATGGTAGAGGGTTTTCTGCCTAAGCAGGGGGTTGGACTAGAAGACCTCCAAGGTACCTTCCAACTTTGTTATTCTATTCTATTCCTCCAGCAAGCAGCAGCACAGCTTGAACTCAGAGGGAGAAAGAGAAAGCGGCCAGCTCCCTTTTTTTGCCAGAAAAACACTCTGCTTTCTAGTTTCCCTAAGTGGACGCGTTTGCCCTGTCCAGCAAGGGGAGGGCGGTGTGTGTGAGCTGCCCACACGATGGCGGCAGAGCCCAGGGATTCTGCAGCTTACAAGCTTCCGAAGACAAGGAGGGATCCCAGCCCTCCACATTCCCGCTGGCATCCCACGGCTTGCAGAGGGGAGATACGCTGGGTAGTAGATATATTTGGATCACCAGGCCTTGAAACGGAGGGCAAGCTTGTCATGCAAAATTGGCAAGTGGGCTTTGGGGGTCCCGCCAGGATAGGAATGGTAGCAGCCGCCTCTGTCAAGATAGGATGGTGGCTTGCAACCAGCCTCATCTTGAAATAAGTTGAAATAATTTTGAAAAAGGTCTGGGTGACTAGAAGTGTTACGTGGAAGCCCGAAAGGCAACTTGCTGGTAATGTGCAGTGAATGGTTTGCAGCCCAGAAAATGTGGAAATTGCTCTAGAGTTGATGAGACAGGAAATCAGGACGAGGCTGCGAAAGATCCAGTGCCAGGTGGGGACGCTCTAACCTGGTTCCAGAGCTTTGGCAATTAAAGTCGAGACTGAGGCTTTGTGGGGACAAATATGCCAGTTTTCACCGGATATTAAAGGGAATTTCTGCTCCGGTCACAAACATCTTTCAGCCATCGTGAAGTTCTAAAGAAATTCTGCCCAGGGTCCCAGCATACCAGTTTAAGGGGTGTGTGTGTGAAACCTATTGACAGCTCCAATAAACAAGAAAAAAGCTATGTAGCACCAAAAGATAAAGGACTAGAAGCTTGAAAGGGAGTTGAAGCTTTGAGCAGGGCAGAATTCCCTCTGAAGCAAGAGAGGAGAGTTAAATGTGCAGGGAGGATGCAGGCAGATCTTCGGAATGGGGGCCTTTTCTAAAGCTTCGTTGTCTGCTGGTGTTCAGGGGTGTTGAGTCTCCATTTGCCAACCGGCTTCGAAGCTGGAGTTTCTCCCTGCCTCCAATGTTCCAGTGCTCCTCTCTTCCCATGGGGGTGCTCATCCTTCTGAATGTCTCTATGGGTGGCTCCCCCAAAAACTCAGGAATGTGGGAGGAACAGGCTGTTCTCTGCCATCGTGCCTCTGAACGGCTGACCTCGCCGGAGGTCAGCAAACGCAGCCGCATGACATGAGCCATCCAAAATAGCACATAAGCTAAATAAAGGCCCGATGAAGAGCCGGAGCAAATGAGGATAGTACAAGAGAATCAGACGGCATTTTAGAAGGAAACATCTGAAATCATCCAGCGAAAGGAACAGGGTGGGGGGAGGTGGAGTGGGGTGGAGGGGGGAGATATTATTTTAAAATATAACATCCTTTATGTCTCGGTTATGATGCTCTGACATTTGTTTCAGGATAGAAGGGCATAAATTCAGCGTTGTTAAAGAAGTGGCTGGCTTGCCAATGTTTGCGAAGAGATATATTTGGCACAGGCTTAATTTACTCTGCACTGTTTCATGCTGAAGTTATTTAACCATGATTTGTTGATAAACCGTAAGGGCTGACTCCACACAACATACCGAGTAAAAAGACGTTGGCACAGGACGTTGTGGGGGGGGGGGAATGATTGGGCATGTAAACCTGGTTACTTCGACTGGGAACGGGAGGCTAAAACATAGGAAGAACGGTTGCAGGATTTGGATATAGGCAGAAGGACCAGGAGCTGATATGATAGCAGTGCTCCAGAATTGGAGGGGCTGCCACAGAGAGGAGGGGTTCAACTTATTTTCCAAAGCGCTAGAGAGGGCAGGGCAAGAAACAATGGATGGAAACTAAGGAGAGCAGCAGCCTGGAATTAAGGAGAAACTTCCTAACAGTGAGGACAATTAACCAAGGGAACAGCTTGCCACCTATCTGAAGTGGTGTAGGGCAGTGGTGGGTTTCAAAATTTTTTGGAACCTACTCTGTGGGTGTGGCCTCCTTTGTGGGAGTGGCTTGCTGGCCATGTGACCTGGTGGGAGTGGCTTGCCAGCCATGTGTTTTCTTTCTTTCTTTCTTTCTTTTTCTTTCTTTCTCTTTCTCTCCCTCTCTTTCCTTCCTTTTGTCTCTCTGTCCCTTTTTTCTTTTTTCTTTCATCTCTCTCACTTTTTCTTTTTTATTTATTTATTTCTTCCTTTCTCTCTCTCTTTCCTTCCTTTTGTCTCTCTGTCCCTTTTTTCTTTCATCTCTCTCTCTCACTTTTTCTTTTTTCTTTATTTATTTCTTCCTTTCTTTCTCTTTCTCTCTCTCTCTCTGTGTCAGCCTGTCTGTCTCTCTGTGTTGGGGGGGCAGTGGTGGGTTTCAAAAAATTTTGGGACCTCTTCTGTATGTGTGGCCTGCTTTCCGGGTCCACTGGTGGAATCTCTTCTAACCGGTTCGGTAGATTTGGCGAACCGGTTCTACCAAATAGGTGTGAACTGGTAGGGACCCACCTCTGGTGTAGGGTCTCCTGCTTGAGCAGGGGGTTGAACTAGAAGACCTCCAAGGTGCCTTCCAACTGTTCTGTTATGCTGATGGTATGCCCAACATGTTAAACCATTCATCATCATTGACCAGTCATACCAAGCCATGAAAAAGGGATTTTTAAAAAAGCTTTCCTGCCTTGTTCTATTAGCCCAGCTCCTTTCCTTCCTGGGTTGGGACAAGGCAAGGAGCCAGGCCAGCCATATTTCTGGATGGGGCAGCTGAAACCGCCTAGATATGCTCATAAATAATTTGAATATAAACAGCACACTATATTTAAGTAACACTAATTACCCCGTTGATTCCACGCAATTAGCGTTTAACTGCATTTTAATTTTCATGGGATTACGCAGCTTGGAAGGGCAAATCTCCTCCCCTCCCCTCCCCCCGGGAAAGGTTCATGCCATAAAAATCGGATGTCCGTATTTTCGATTTAGAAGCCGAGAGCTGAGAAGGGACAGCCCCAGAAGGGCCTGCTTAAGCTGGCATGGATGGTGGCAGCAGCTCAAGGCATGGTTTAAATTGGGGCTGGGGGGGCCGGGCCAGTGTGGCAGCCCACAAAGACCCCTCCCCAAGAAGCATCCTTCCTTCCCGCCTGCCCGGGCAGGGAGGGGCCGCCGTCTGCCCACCGGCGTCTGCCCACCGGGCCTCCCCCTCCTGGCGTGCGGAGCTGCTGCAGAGTGCCTCCCCTCCCCTCCCCTCCGAGCACGCGGGCGCCGAGCGCGGGGCAAAGGGCTGTACAGTTTGCATCTCAATAAAAAAAGGGGGCCAAGGCGCAGCAGTTAATGTAATCAGTAAATAAATAAAGGAGGGCTTAAGCGGGGTGTAGAGCAATCAGTTTAGAACTACAGGATAATTAACCCAGCAGGAGGCCGGAGCAGCCTATAGTCAGGTTTAAATGAGCGACTTCACTTTCATTGAAGCAAACTTGCTCAGCTCCCCGGGGGGGCCTCGGATACACCCAGAACAGCCTTGGCAAAAGGCCCCCCCCGGAGGCAGCGGAGGAACGCCTGGGCTGCCAGCAAGCCCCCCGCCCAGCCCCCCAAACACTCGAACCCAGACCCACCCTGGTCCTAGAATGCCACGGAGGCTTATTTCGAGGCAGCCGGTGAAATAACCAGCACCGCAGGACTCGGTTTTGCTACCACTCAAACGCTCCCCTCCCTCGACGGGTTCTGCTTCTCCCCCCCCCCCGCCCCCCAAAGCCAAAGCGCCATGCAGGACTCCGAGAGGCTCCAAGGTAGGAAGAACGAGGGTTGCGGGAACCGGGCATGGTGAAGAGAAGGACCAGAGGGGACACGAGACCCGTCTTCCAAGATCTGCCACAGAGAGGAGGGGGCCAAGCTGTTTTCCGAAGCCCCCGAAAAGTCGGACAAGGAAGAATGGATGGAAACTGACCAAGGAGAGATCCAACCTGGAAGTAAGGAGGGATTTTTCTGACAGTGAGAACCATCAACCAAGTTGCCTTCAGAGACTGTGGGAGCTTCATCGCTGGAGGCTTTCGAGAAGAGACTGGACTGCCATCTGTCAGAAATGGTGGAAGGTCTCCTGCTTGAGGGGGTGGGGGCGTTGCTGGCTGGGGGATTCTGGGAGTTGAAGTCTCCCATCTTCAAGTGGCCAAGGTTGAGGAACACTGCCATAGGCCATTCAAACCTGGAACCACAGCCATGCGCCAAGCTTTGGGGACAACAGAGTTTGTGACTTGCCTAGTGAAAATCTGGGGAGTTGAAGCCCAGATTTCATTCATCACACAAAGCCTCTGTTGTCTGGATGAGTCCCATCTCTGCTCTGCAGGACAGATAGATGTATGACTTGGATTAGAAGACCTGAATCATGGATTGTTCAACTAACCAGAGTTGTGGCTTGGTGTGGTGTATGAAGCCTCTATCTATCTATCTATCTATCTATCTATCTATCTATCTATCTATCTATCTATCTATCTATCTATCTATCTATCATCTATCTATCTATCATCTATCTATCTATCATCTATCTATCTATCATCTATCTAATCTCTCTCTCTCTCTCTCTCTCTCACACACACACACACACACACTTTCTCTTTTTTCACTTCCTCTCTCTCTCCTCTTTCTTTCTCTCTTCCTTTTCTCCTTCCTTCCTTTTCTTTCTTTTTCTTTCTCTCCCTCCCTCCCTTCTTCTCTCCCTTTCAGTTCCTCTCTCTCTCCCTTTCTTTTCTTTTTCTTTTTCTTTCTTCTCTCTCTCCCTCCCTTCTTCTCTCTCTCTCAGTCCCTCCCTTTCCACTTTCTTTTTTTTCTTTTTCTTTCTCTCCTTTTCTCCTTCTCTCCTTTTCTTCCTTCCTTCTTTTTTCTTTCTTCTCCCTCCCTCCTGTCTCTCTCTTTCAGTTCCTCTCTCCCCTTTTTCTTTCTTTCTTTTCTTTCTTTTTTTCTTTCTTCTTTCTCTCTTCCTCCCTCTCTTTCTCTTTCAGTCCCTCCATCTCCCCTTTCTTTCTCTTTCTTTTCTTTTTCTTTCTCTCTTCCTTTTCTCCTTCCTTCCTTTTCTTCCTTCTTTCTTTTTTCTTTCTTCTCTCTCCCTCCCTTCCTCCTGCAGTGGCCAATCCTGGATGCTGTTTTTTTTTGGCAAGGGGAGGTGAGGATGAGATAAATTCAGTTCATAAATGGGCTCAAGAGACCCCTCCTCCTCCTCCGTCCCAGCTGGGAAACTGCACAGAAGGAAAGGAAACCAAGAGCCACCAGCATCAACGACTGAATTAACTTTATTGTATTTTTTTTATTCCTAACTGCAGATTCAAGATATACAACTGAACATTGCTATTTTCCTTATGAGACTTATAAATAAAAATACAAAAAATGTCCACTACAAAAAAATCTACTGTTAGTAGGATGTAAAAAATATTCTCTTTGCTATAGAAGGCACAAACTTCACTTAGTGACAGATGGAGAGAAAAAAAAACCTGCAGCAATACATCATTTTTTGGGGGTGGGGGTGGGGGAAAACCCCTCCTTTTGTCGTGTTTTTCCCCCCCCCCCTCGCCAGAAAACACGGAAGGTTGACAGAGAACGCTCCTGGGCCTTTCAGAATAGATGCAGGAGGAGAGAATGGCAACTAGAAAAGGGACACCACAACTTTCTTTGGGGGGGGGGGTGGAGGGGAACTGATTTATTGTGTGTGTGTGTGTGTGTGTGTGTATTTTTAACTTCAATGCATCTAAGACTCTGGACGAAGCTTATAACAAGACGCAGAAGCTGCACTGCAAAGGAACGAACAGAAAAGTACTTTGTACAGGGGGAAAAAAAAATCTATATACACATAACACCGTATTTGGAAAAATAAAGTAAATAACAAAAAAAAAAAAAACAATAACTGGCACCTTCTTAAGTCAGGCTAGCAGGAGGTGCTGAGGTAGACCGAGCCAGGATATAGCAATGCAAGAAACAGATTTTCTCTTTTAACATGAAGCAATCAAACTGGCACTTTTAACTGCGACGACATGGAGAGATAAAGAGATTAAACACAACAAGTGAAGAATAAGCTTTCCATTTGCTTGGTCCGGAAGGACACGGTTGGTCCTCAGTGCTAATATATATAGATATCTGAAATCTACGAGCGTCCGTGGAGATTGGGCACGGCTTCTGAGCCTCCCCAAAAGCCAGGCCTCCTTTAGACATGATGCCCAACCAATACTGAGATGTGTGTCAAGAAAATGACAGGCCTGGGCTGAGGGAGGTCATGGTAAGGGGAGAGGGAAAGCTTGCAGAGACATCCAGCCCTCGACCACAACTTTTGCGCCCCCTGCCCACCCCGACCACAGCCTTCCCTGCCAAAACCCTTTGGCCTCCATCAAGGGGAAGCAAACTCCTGGGGCAGCCTTTAGAGACTGGAGGGTGGGGTCAGGAGGAAGTGGGCGGGGCCTAGGAAGAAGCGGGCGGGGCGGAGAATTCCATTGGATTATTTGGAATTGGAAGCGAGACCGCTTAAAGCGTGGGAGTGGCCATTCAGGAGGCTTTGATTGAATCTCTGTAACGCTTGGCAGCGTTGGCGTGGCCTCCCACACTTTGGCGGGGCAGGTTGTGTTGCTGTGAAGCAGAACACAGCCCTGTGAGGTGGAAGGGGCACAAAGGATGGGTGTGCATACTGGAGTGCAACGTGGCCCGGGCTTCCTTCCTTGTGCCAACGGAGCCTCTTCCCCCAGTGCCAGGGAACCATGGGCCGAGAACTGCAGGAGGGAGGGAGGTGCCAGAATAAAGATGGGGCAATACCATGACATTCCTCAGCGAGCAAGTCCCCCCCCCGCCATCCTAATCCCCCAAGGTACCAAATCATTAAGAAAGCACTGCAACATTTTATTCCTCTTTTGCTTTTCAAAAATGCGCAGAAATCAACAACACACACACACACACACAAACACACTTGTTTTCAGGCACAAAGATTGACCAAAAGGAAAAAAAAAAAGCCATTTCCCCCCCCCAAAGTTGTGTTGAGGATCGTACAATGAAGCCGCCCCAGTCTTGTTTCCCACCACAAAGAAGCCACAAAGTTATATTTCTCCATCGGACGGACACGCACGAAACACACACCGGCAAGGGTTTGTACACAATAACCGTACTGCTTTCAGTTTCTGAAATGTCATCCCAAAGCCACAATCACAGACAGCCAGGAATATATACTTGCAAAGGGAAGCCAAATTAAAAGCCCACGGAGGGGGGCGGTGGGAGGGGGACACGCCAGAGGGGTGGGGGGTGGGGGTCGTTGGGAGGGGATCCCACGCTCAGAGCGGTTGGGTGGGGGGCAGAAGGGCCAAGGAAGAAAGGAAGGGGCCCCAGACAACCCGCCAAATTCCATCTGGTTTCTGCAGGTCCCGCTTTGTGACTGGCCCTCTTCCTCCTCCTTGTGGCGCCAAGCACTTTGCCACCCTGTCACTGGTCAAGCCAGCAATGATAGGAAGCCAACCATCATTTAGAGAGGGAGGGAGGCAAGTGGCATGAGGCCCGCCCACCCTTTGCTCCCCCAAACCAGTGGAGTCTCCTTCCCACCCCGTCCCGCCCGTCCTCTCCGTGGCAGGCCGAGGGTCCCACCGACAAACCTTGGACCCCGGGCCCTTCCCAAGTGTGCTTTGAGTTGAGTACCGTCTGCTATGGCGAACTCGTTGCAACAATACTGCGTGATTTATTATTTAATACTAGGTTTCCAACGCATCCCCCCTCAGACGCAAACGTATTCCGGTTCACAGTCACAAAGGGAAGGAGAGGGACGACATCCTCTTGACACAGAGACTAACAAAGGTTACAAAAATATTACACTTTTGAAATAATTTATCAGTCCAACACTTTTAGCTTGGGGAGGGGCGGGGGAGAGAGGAAGACCCCTCAAACGCCTCCCCCTCCCCGTTTTTAAAAAGACGACACCCAACGAGGTTGGGGCTACATCGGGTGGGCCTCCGACATACGTCACACTGATACATTTACTGCATATTGTTCATCCAAAGGTCTTCTTTGTATGCTGTCAATTCTCTCTCTCTCTCTCTCTCTCTTTTTCACATTATAAACAAAACTCTACTTAACTATTCACATATTCAAGTTTAACTGGTTTATTTATTTTTTCCTTTTCTTTTGCCAAATTGCTAAAGGTTTCACTAAATTTTTAGCTCTCTGGACTTAACAATGACGTATAGAGTCTCTTTTATCACTCTTTCTCTCTCCCCCCCCCCATCCCCGTTTTTAAGGCCTTCAGTATTTTCCAACGTTGAGGAAGGATCAGGGTCAGATTTCAGGAGGGAAAGTGTGTGGAGCAACAACACAGAGATAGATCGCTTAAAAGTTCTTCCATCGACACCAGCGAGTCTCAATTTTGGCCCCTTTTAAACTGCACGGACTTCAGTTCCCAGAATTCCCCAGCCAGGATTGGGGGGATTCTGGGAGTTGGAGTCCACACCAACGCTTAAAGGGGTGGAGCAACATGGATCTGCCTTCGCTGAACATTCCCCACCCCCCATGTATAAAAGCAGCTAACTTACAAAATAAAAGGTACAATGGTAAATATAAAGCATGAGATGAGGTGAAATTTACAAAGCCACCCGCCCTTAAAATATTGCAAAAACTGTGCTTCTGTAACTGCCAAAAAAAAAAAAAATAGGAACAAGAAACTTAACAATAACAACATCAACTTAAAAAGAGGTAGCTTTTCAAGATCATCTCTGAGCCGGGTCAGGCTGGATCATCAAAACAAACACCAATTTTGGTAATAACAACAACAATAATAATGCACAATCAACACGAAACAGGAAGGCTGGCGAGGAGAGCAACGTCCGGGGGGGGGAGGGGGGTTGTCGGCTGTGTTTGGACACGGGTGCAAACCCTCCTTCCCAGCCCTGCCAGGTGGTCTTTTCAGCAATGAAGACCCCAACTCGTCCCACCTTCCCCACAGGAAGCCGACTCAAAGAAGCTCATGAGGTCACAAGAAACCAAGGTCATTTCAAGTACAATGTGCGAAAATGAGAAAAAAATCATCAAAACGAAAGCAAAGACACAGCGAAGATGGAGGGCAGCTGCGTTCCCCACTCAGTTGCGATGGCGACAGACGTCCCGGGCAGGAAGGGCCTCCAGAGAAGTCTTGATGGGATGGGGTTCCATGGGGGGAGGGGCAAGAGAGAAGAGAAAGAACCTCTCCCCTTGGCTGAAGTCACCAAGGGCCAAGGTGGAGAAGCAAGGGAGCCTCAAGCCACTTCCCAGGGCTTCAAGTGGGCAGAGGGGACACCTTTTCCAGCTCAGGTGGTCCTCCAGAAGGGGCATCCCAGGACAAGGACATCGAGGGAGGGGGGCGAGTAAAAATCTAAACTGGACTGAATTTTGATTGCACTTAAATCAAGGACATGAAGTCCACTCAACAGTCGTTCTTCCAGACCTGTATTCCTTCCTTCCTTCCTTCCTTCCTTCCTTCCTTCCTTCCTTCCTTCCTTCCTTCCTTCCTTCCTTCCTTCCTTCCTTCTGCCAAATTGCTATTTGGGGGCTATTTGGGGAAAAACTCTGGAAGCTGCCCCTAACCTAGGGTCCTGGAAGGGAGGGGAGAGGTCCCAGGTTTCACAACATCCCTGGAGCAGAAAGAGGGATGAGCTGGAAGAGGCAGCCCCCAATCAAGGCAGGAGACCCACCCCCCAACCAAGAGATAGGCCTATAGTAAGAACTGTTCGTCCTCTTGGCGATGTTGTTATGTGCAAAGCACAAGCAGAAGATCCTCCCTGGAAGAAAATATTGGGGACATGAAGATTTGCTGATGGTTGCAAGATGGACCAGCGGGACAAATGGCTCCTTAGCCTCTCAAATAAGCTGGCAGGTGGCTGCCAGGAGACACACCTGCCCAGAGACAGCATTAGCTTCCTACATCTCTGGGAATTCAGGTCTTCCACCCTTCCGAGAAGAGGAAGTGGTGCTTCAATGACACTCTCAACTTTGGGTCAGGTCCACCCAGCCAATTTATCCAGCTGCCAATGATGCACAGGGAGCAGGAAAGGGAGAAGGCTGAACCAGCCCTGTCTCTTCAGCTCACCCATCCCCGCATTTGCTAGGCAGAGATCAGGACATCCGTCCTGGGCAGAAGGAAGCTCTGAGCTGAACCTTGGACAGCTCCATGGACCAAGAAGGCTGTTCCATGTGCAGAAGTCAAGACTGCAAGGAGGCTTCCACACTGCTGGGCATTGCACCTCAAACCCAGGTACCACGATCGGCTACAGGTGGCCAGAGTCTCCAGACAGCCCATCCTCATGAGTAACTGAAGCCATGCCTGGGTTGGTTCCCATCCACTGATGGTCAGGTTCTCTCCATGTGGATGGAGCTGAGGCTTCCATGGAGTTTGCCTCGTGGTTATTGCAGAGGAAGGCGTGGGACTGAGGCTGTTGACTAGGAGAAAGCACAGCCCTTCCACCCCCCACCCCCCCATGGAAGCCAATGGGAAAGGGCTTGAGAATAGGGGCTCCGCAGAACTCCCCAAGGCCCCAGAGGGTAGGATCGGGGGCCTCTCTAGCAGCCGCTGGGTTTCCCCTAAGCCTTGTCATTTGGATTTCTCCTCCGCTCAGACACGGCCGGCCGTCCAAGCTAGCAAATGTGCAAACTTATGCTGTCTGCCTGCCTGCCTGCCTCCTCCTCTCCCCTCTTGCTCAAAAAACAAATAAATAAAAATAAATGCATAGAATGGTCTTTGGTCAGAAGAAAGGGTCACAGCTCCCAGGCTGGAGGCCAATTCTGAGCGCATCTGGGGGCCTCGATCTTTGTGGCAGCAACCCTCAACATTTGAGTCACCAAGGCCTAAACGCCATTGGTAGAATCAATGGGAAAAGGGTTGGCGCTGGGGGTCCTAATGCTCTCCCCTAGCAGAGACACCCCCTCCCCCAGGACACCCTCTGATCTTCCTTGATCTTCTCAAGCAGATTCCAGGAGGGATCCAGGAAGTCCCAAGGCAGCTGGTACCTTCCCCACAGCTGTGGCACCCCAGAACTCTGTGGCTCCTCTGCTCCCTAACAGTTCTATCTCCCCCAAACATGTCCTTGGCTTGGCAGATAGGTCACCTCTCAGAGGGACCAGGGAGGACAGGGTGTGTGCGCGTGGGTGAATTTGGGGAATCGGCTGGATGCGTGTGTGGAACATTGCATCCTGCTGTTGATGTGGCTTCCAGGAGGACCATGGATGGGTGTGTTAGGGATCCACATTGGGGGCAAAATAAAGGGGGCCCAGTAGAGACTCCTCACGATGCTACAATTCCAAGCATCCTTGGGGAAACCAAGGCAGCAGCTCAGAGGGTTGATTGGTTCTCAGCGTGCACCCCGACAGAGAGAAATTAGCCCTCCCCCCGCCCCCCAAGGAGCAACAGTGGCACCAAAGAAGTCTGGAGCCCCGAGGCAGCCCCGGGGGGGGACACAGCCCCCACGTGAGACAACTTCACAGCTGTCCAGGGCTGGGGGTGGGTTGAGGGGATGCTCCTTTGAGGGACCCCAACGGGCTCTCTCCCCCCTCGCTCATGAAGCTGGGAAGGGAGGGGCCAGCAGCTCCTGGGCGAAGAGAACCCCAAGCGAAATGAGGAAGGAAATGGGGGGAGCGAAGGGGAGGAAAGGAGAAGGGGAGGGAGCGACGGAGGGGGTTGGTTCTGTCCAGTCCTTCCCAGCTTCTCTTCTCTTCCCGTCAGACGTAGCACAGGTAGAGATAGGTCTTCTCTATCCTCCAGTCGGCGGGGATCTCCTCCGGCTTGTGGCCCTTCATGTGCTTCTGCATGGCGGAAAGGCTGGGGCAGTATTCCAGGCAGATGGTGCACTGGTAAGGAGAGGCGCCGTTGTGGGTCCTGAGATGCTTGATCATGGCGGAGTAATCTCGAGACCGCTGGTGGCAGAGTTTGCACTCAAAGGGCTTCTCGCCTGCGGAGTGGGAGAAGGAGGAAGCGGGAAAAGGAGGAGGGGAAAGGAGGGGAGAGGAAGGAGAAGGAGAGAGAGGAGAAGGGGAAGCAGAAAGGAGAGAGGAAAGAGGAGAAGAGGAAAGGAGGGGAGAGGAAAGAGAAGGGGAAGAAGGAAAAGGAGAGAGGAATGAGAAGAAGGAGAAAGAGAAATGAGAGAGGAAAGATGAGAAGGGAAAAGGAGGGGAGAGGAAGGAGAAAGAGAAGAAGGAGAAGGAGGAGGGGAAGAAGAAGAAAGCAGGAGGAGAGGAAGGAGAAATAGGAGATGAAAGATAAGGAAGGGAAAGGAGGTAAGAGGAAGGAGAAGGAGAAAGGAAAGAGGAGAAAAAATAGGAGAAGGGAAGGAGAAATAAAAGAGGAAAGAGAAAGAGGAGGAGGAGGGGAAGGAGAAATAGGAGATGAAAGATAAGGAAGGGAAAGGAGGTGAGAGGAAGGAGAAAGGAAAGAGGAGAAAAAATAGGAGAAGGGAAGGAGAAATAAAAGAGGAAAGAGAAAGAGGAGGAGGAGGGGAAGGAGAAATAGGAGATGAAAGATAAGGAAGGGAAAGGAGGTGAGAGGAAGGAGAAAGGAAAGAGGAGAAAAAATAGGAGAAGGGAAGGAGAAATAAAAGAGGAAAGAGAAAGAGGAGGAGGAGGGGAAGGAGAAATAGGAGATGAAAGATAAGGAAGGGAAAGGAGGTGAGAGGAAGGAGAAAGGAAAGAGGAGAAAAAATAGGAGAAGGGAAGGAGAAATAAAAGAGGAAAGAGAAAGAGGAGGAGGGGGAAATCATGAGTGTGGGATGTTAGAAGTTATTGCAACAGTCTGGACCCTCTTCCAGGAACATGGCAGTCAGAGTGAGAATGCCCCCCTCCCCAATCTCGGGCCTTGCGTGGCCTGGTCCGGGGCCACTCCTTCCCTTCCCAGGCCAGAGCCAGCTGGGCTGGGGGCCTCTCCCAGAAAGCCCCTCCAGGCACCGTCGGCTGCAGCTGCGGTCGAAAGCCGAGGGGGCTTCCTTCAGTGCAGTAATTAACCGCCTGGCTTTTTCTCGGTATCAATACCCATCCATGCCCAGGCAGAGCGGATAATGAAGTAATGAACAGAAAAAGCAATCTGAATATCGACCGGCTATTTACAAAAGCTGCAGGCAGAAGTTGCCCAGGAGGTCTGTGTGTGTGGGGGGGGGGGGACCCTGCCTCCTGCAGGCCGTCCGGCCGTCCCCTTACCCGTGTGGACCCTGTAGTGGGTCTCCAGCTGATGCTTCAGGCTGAACTTCTTCCCGCAGCCGTTGCATTCGTAGGCTTCTCCCGGTGTGGATGCGCTTGTGTCCTTTCAAAGTGCTCTCATCCCGGAAGCAGCTCCCGCAGAATTCACACTCGTACGGATGGTCGCCTGCAGCCAAGACAAGAGGGGGGGGGGTCAGAGGGAAGCTGTCCTGTGGCCAAGAGACCAGGCCCACACCCGCCCGCCCACGAGGGCCCAGGGGACGTTGGTAGCTCAGGGTTGAAACGAGGGGTCCTCGCTCCTCTCTGAGCTCGGCTGTTTTCTTGCAGACGTTTCATGACCCAGCTAGGTAACTTCATCAGTGCTAGAAGGGAGAGGGGTTTGCAGAGTGGAGGGAAGAGAAGGGGAGGAGGCGGAGGAGAAAGGGGAGTGGAGGAGGAAGAAGAAGAGGAGGAGGAGGAGGAGGAGGAGGAAGAGGAGGAGGAGGAGGAAGAGAAGGAGGAAGAGGAGGAGAAGGAGGATGAAGGCTGTGGAGTCCTTGATGCCCTCTGAGCTCGGCTGTATTCTTGCAGATGTTTCATGACCCAGCTAGGTAACCTCATCAGTGCTAGAAGGGAGAGGGGTTTGCAGAGTGGAGGGAGGAGAAGGGGAGGAGGCGGAGGAGAAAGGGGAGTGGAGGAGGAAGAAGAAGAGGAGGAGGAGGAGGACCAGGAGGAGGAGGAAGAGGCGGAGAAGGAAGAGGAGGAAGAGGAGGAGGAGGAGGAGGAGGAGGAGGAGGAGGAGGAGGAGAAGGAGGAAGAGGAGGAGGAAAAGGACTGTGGAGGGGGAGGGGAAGGACTGAGGGGTCCTTGGTGACCTCTGAGCTTGGCTGTTTTCTTGCAGACATTTCATGACCCAGCTAGGTAACATCATCAATTCTAGTCACTATGTTACTGACGATGTTACCTAGTTTGGATAACGAAACGCCTGCAAGAAAACACCCAAGCTCAGAGGTCACCAAAGACCCCTCAGTCCTTCTCCTCCCCCTTCCCCTCCTCCTCTCCACAAGCCCCACACTCCCTTCTAGCATTGATGACATTACCTGGCTTAGGTAACGAAACGTCTGCAAGAAAACACCCAAGCTCAGAGGGCACCAAGGACCCCCTCAGGCTTTAATACCAAATAATCAGCTTAAAAGGGAAACCTTTATGGTTTTTCAACAAATACTTCGAATCGATTTTCAGTGGTTCTTTATTCAATGTTGTGCTCCACTTTGGGTAGGAAAGACAAAATCATTTCATGCTTGCGATGTTGGCATCCTACATTGCAACTAATATGGATGGCCGACACCCCCCCCCCCCGGGTCTAAGTTGTCTCAGTAGTAGAATGCCCATAATTTTCCATTAATGTTGTGAAAACATCACTGGGATGAAACGACACACCTCAGGATCCGTCATGGAAAAGGGGTGGAAGAATTAGGTCCACCCTGTAGATTCAGAAGCCAAGATGTCTTTCCTGGGGTCAAAAGCTGATCGTGAGGACAGAGGTCTCCAGGAGGGGTGGAGATGGGTTTTTTGGTAGACCTTTGAGAACAAGGTGGAGTCCAAAGAATTGTAGGATGGGAACACGAGAGGGAGAAGATTCTGGGCCACCTTAAGGAATGACTGATCTTCTTCTGGAGATAGACCTTATTTCTTCTGGAGATAGACCTTATATCTTCTGGAGATAGACCTTATATCTTCTGGAGATAGACCTTATTTCTTCTGGAGATAGACCTTATTTCTTCTGGAGATAGACCTTATTTCTTCTGGAGATAGACCTTATTTCTTCTGGAGATAGACCTTATAATCTTCTGGAGATAGACCTTATATCTTCTGGAGATAGACCTTATATCTTCTGGAGATAGACCTTATTTCTTATGGAGATAGACCTTATATCTTCTGGAGATAGACCTTATATCTTCTGGAGATAGACCTTATTTCTTCTGGAGATAGACCTTATATCTTCTGGAGATAGACCTTATTTCTTCTGGAGATAGACCTTATTTCTTCTGGAGATAGACCTTATTTCTTCTGGAGATAGACCTTATTTCTTCTGGAGATAGACCTTATATCTTCTGGAGTTACACCTTATTTCTTCTGGAGATAGACCTTATATCTTCTGGAGATAGACCTTATTTCTTCTGGAGTTCAACAATCAACAGGTTGTGGAACATGGAATGTTTTTCCACCCAGGGATGCTGGTTCTTTTGGTGTCTTCTGCCGCCCTCCATCCATGCAGCTGCCCAGGAGAAGTTCTCAAGGAATTGTTGACCCCCTTCAGCTTATTTCTGGTGACCGTTGTTGAGGAGATCCAGATTCCGGCCACCAATCTCCCTCCTGCCTTCCAAATCTCAGGCTTCCTTCTTCAAGGAGGTGGTGGGTGGGTGGGGGAGGAAGGAGGAGGAGGAAGTGAGCAGCTCCAGCTCCTTCTCCCCCTCTTTGAAGAAATATTTATTACAGAAGCTGAATGGAAGGACAATAAAGATAGATTGATCACCCCAGACTTTCTTCATGAATATTTAAATATTGCTGATTTGTCTTGTCAGTGTAATTACAATCTTCTCCGGGCTCGGCAAATCCGACGGCCACAAGTTTATGGTAAAGAATGGCCCCACTGTATTTCACGGGTCCCGCTGCAGATGTGCGGAGCCGCCAAGCGTGTAATGCTGCTCCCATTTCATACATTTGCCTCCGCTGCTGAAAGCTTAAGTCATCCACAATGACCTACGCTTTTTCATTATCCCCATGTCAGAGGCAACTCGTGCCTGAGCATAAATTCTCCTCCTCGTTATAGACTCACAGGCGGGCGCCTCCACTTCCTCGGCCCAGGAAAGGAGGCTCCCTTTCTGCCCTCCCGCCAGCTGCTTCCCCACCCCCCCCCAAAGACGGGTCTTTAGGCACCAAGTCTCCTACCTTAGGGCCCTCCTCCTCCACCACCACCACCACTACTTCTACTTCTCCTCCTCCTCCTCTTCTTCCTTCTTCTCCTCCTCCTGCTGCTCTCCTCCTCCCTCTTCTTCCCCCCTCTTCTTCTTCTTCTCCTCCCCCTTCTTCTTCCTTCTCCTCCTACCCTCTCTTCTTCTCCTCCTCCTCTTCCTCCTCCCCCTCCTCTTCTTCCCCCTCTTCTTCTTCTCTTTCCCCTCTCCCCCTTCTTCTTCTCCTCCTCTTCCTTCTCACCCCTCCTCTTCTTCTTCCTCTTCTTCTTTTCCTCCTCCCCCTCTTCTTCTTCTCCTCCCCCTTCTTCTTCCTTCTCCTCCTACCCTCTCTTCTTCTCCTCCTCCTCCTCTTCCTCCTCCCCCTCCTCTTCTTCCCCCTCTTCTTCTTCTCTTTCCCCTCTCCCCCTTCTTCTTCTCCTCCTCTTCCTTCTCACCCCTCCTCTTCTTCTTCCTCTTCTTCTTTTCCTCCTCCCCCTCTTCTTCTTCTCCTCCCCTTCTTCTTCCTTCTCCTCCTACCCTCTCTTCTTCTCCTCCTCCTCCTCTTCCTCCTCCCCCTCCTCTTCTTCCCCCTCTTCTTCTTCTTCTCCTCCTCCTCTTCCTCCTCCCCCCTCTTCTTCCCCCTCTTCTTCTTCTCCTCCTCCTCCTACCCTCTCTTCTTCTCCTCCTCCTCTTCCTCCTCCCCCTCCTCTTCTTCCCCCTCTTCTTCTTCTCTTTCCCCTCTCTCCCTTCTTCTTCTTCTCCTCTTCCTTCTCACCCCTCCTCCTCTTCTTCCTCTTCCTCTTCTCATCCCCCCTCTTCTTCTTCTTCTTCTTCTTCTTCTTCTTCTTCTTCTTCTTCTTCTTCTTCTTCTCCTCCTCCTCCTCCTCCTCCTCCTCCTCCTCCTCCTCCTCCTCCTCCTCCTCCTCCTCCTCCTCCTCCTCCTCCTCCTCCTCCTCCTCCTTCTCCTCCTGCTCTGTTTCTCCATTTTTGATACCAAACCAAGCCTACTTTGCAGAAGGGGAGAAGAAGTTGGTTCTGGAGCTGAGCAAGGAAAGGCATCATAAAATTTTGGGCTTGGGATGAAGGCAAAGTGTTGGTTCCTCCAGGGCTACGGATTCTTCCTGGGAACCCTCAGCCTCAGTTTTTCCCCCTTGTAAAATGGGAACGGCTTCAACTCACTTCCCAGGCGCAGGCCACACCTGGTCCCATGTGGCTGTAAAGACGCTGGAACTCTGCTTCTGATCAGGTTTTGTCCACAGGGGGAGATCAGAAGAGTCAAGATGGAGGCTGCAGGTGTGGGGTGGAAACTCCACCTGGGTTCCACTACAGGGGTGTCCCACAGGGCATCGCGTCCTGCGTGACACCTGTCACACAGCCGTCCTACTTGGCTTTCTAAAACCACCTTCTAAGGCAGTGTTTTTCAACCTTGTCAACTTGAAGTCCTGTGGACTTCAACTCCCAGAATCCCCCAGCCAGCATAGCTGGCTGGGGAATTCTGGGAGTTGAAGTCCACAGGACTTCAAGTTGACAAGGTTGAAAAACACTGTTCTAAGGTGACTCCTTCTCTTGTATCAAGACTTTTCCTACTCTTAAACCTCTCAGTCCTGGAGAGAAGAGGCAACGACACACACACACACACACACACACACACAGCAACACAGACACAAACTCTCCACGCAGCCACAGCCTCCTCCGTGCGTCTCTGTCGGGAGGGACAATAAATCTGTCAAATTAATTTTTCAAAGAGAGCCACCCCTGAGCATTGATGGGGCTCAGCTGCCGCAGAAGCCCCCTCACCCAGCAGCTGGCCTTGGGTGGAGAGAGCTCCTCAGAGGCGCAGGAAGGGTCTTCCCTGCTAGCTTGGGCTTCTTCTTCTTTGGAATGGCCTCCCTCGGCTCAGCCAGCAGAAGCCCCCTTTGGAAACCCCAACGAAGAGGGCCAGTCCCGTGATGAAGAGGTTTGAACCTGGCCTCCCCGGCTCCAACCAATAACCGTTGGCTCAGAAGCAGGAAGTGGGGGCTGCGTCCTTCTCTACTGTACACAAAACCCCTGATTGTTTTCTTTTTTTAAAAAAAAAAATCCAATTTATGGCTCGTTGATTCACTTTGCAAGGCCGCTTAATGAGGCTGACATGAAGTCCAGGGCAAGCGGGACTAATTGCAGCCCCCTCTGGCTGGCCGGCTGCACCTGGGACCCCGTCTCCCCCCCCCTAATCTCTTGTTACCTGGTTAGCCCATCCCCAAAGCGGGAGCCCACCCTCCTCGCCGGCACAGCAACCTGGTTTTATTATACAAGCAGCCCCGTGAATCAGGGATCTGTCAGTGCCAGGAGCTGCCTGGGCTCTGCCCCACACGCAGCTGCTGATGCGAAAGATGCCACTCCGGAAGCAAATGTGGCTGACGAATCAGCACGCAGGAGGCATTTTGCAGAAGGCAAAGGAGGCTGCTGTCCAACAGGTGCAGTCAGCCCTCAGACTGCTTTCGGTAGTTAGAGGACAGAGGTCTAGGACATCAAACCCTTAATACACTCACTCTCTTTTTCTCTCTCTCTTTCTTTCTCTCTTTCTCTTTCTTTCTTTCTCTTCTTCCTTCCTATCTTCCTTCTTTCTTTCCTTTCTCTCTTTCTTTCTCTCTTTCTCTTCTTCCTTCTTTCCTCCTTTCCTCCTTTCCTTCCTTCCCTTCCTTTCTCTTTCTTTTCTTCCTTCCTACATTCCTTCTTTCCTTCCCTTCCTTTCTCTTCTTCCTTCCTTCCCACCTGCCCTCCTTCTTTCCTTCCTTCATTCCTTTCTCTCTGTCTCTCTCTTTCTCCTTCTCTTCTTCCTTCCTTGCTTCCTTCCTTTCTCTCTTTCTCTTCTTCCTTCCTACCTTCTTTCCTTCCTTCCTTTCTCTTTCTCTTCTTCCTTCCTACCTTTTCTTTTCCTTCCCTTCATTTCTCTCTTTCTTTCTCTCTTTCTCTTCTTCCTTCCTTCCTACCTTCCTTCTTTCCTTCACTTCCTTTCTCTTCTTTCTTCCTTCCTACCTGCCCTCCTTCTTTCCTTCCTTCCTTTCTCTCTGTCTCTTTCTTTCTCTTTCTCCTTCTCTTCTTCCTTCCTTCCTTCCCTTCCTTCCTTTCTCTCTGTCTCTCTCTTTCTTTCTCTTTCTCCTCTTCATCCTTCCTTCCTTCCTTCCCTTCCTTTTTCTCTCTTTCTCTTCTTCCTATCTTCCTACCTTCCTTCCTGCCTTCCCTTCCTTTCTCTTTCTCTTCTTCTTTCCTTCCTACCTTCCTTTCTTTCTCTCTCTCCCTTTCTTTTCTTCCTTCCTTCCTCTCTCTCCCCCCCCTCTCTCTCTCACACACAGACGTGATTTGTGCTAAAACTGGCTGGTGCATCTGTTATGATTAGGCTCACTGAGCCATGCCCACTGGTGCTGCAGCATCTGTGGCATCTCCTGGATGATGCCCTCGGACACACACAATGCAGAGACACAATTCAAAAGGGTCAAATCTGGTTAGATCCTCATCCAGGAGGTTGGAGCTGAGAATAAACAAGATTCTACTCCTTGAAATCCCCCCTTTTTAAAAAAAGCTCGCAGCATCCTGTGCCATTGTGGGACAGGGTCTTCCGAGGACAGATCGACAAGGGAACTCAAACGAAGCACCCATCAACAGCAGGTAAACCTTTAAGGTCTGGTTTGGCCTTTCTGTATGATTTGCAGCCTGGAGGGGATGAGGAAGGGTGAACACCAATGGGTCAAGTCAGCCCCACTTCCAAGCCAGCACAGGCCTCCCCTTTTGTGGGAAGGGACAGCTGGCTAAACCCAGGTTTCTCAACCGTGGCAACGTGAAGATATGTGGACTGCAACTCCCAGAATTCCCTGGCTGTGAAGGTGTATTTGAAGAAGCCTGGGTAGAGCAATGCGCCAGGTGCTGCTCATCAGAAGCACGTCGTTCACCCCCTGCCCGTCACTGTCCGGGTACATTTCCCAGAGAGCTCCCCTTGCTTACCTGTATGCGAGCGTAGGTGCCTTTTGAGGGCCGTGTGGCTGGGGAATGTGCGGTTGCACTCGCTGCAGATGTAGCTTCTCACACCAGCATGCACCTCCATGTGCTGCTGCAGGGCCGTCTGCGTTTGGAAGCGTTTCCCACAGAGCAGGCAGAAGACGGCCATGTCCGAGCCTGGAAGAAGAGGGAAATGGGAGGTCAGCTCCAATTACCTCCACCAGACCGATTAGATCCCACAGACTAGGCCTCCTCCGAATTCCATCCGTCGGCCAGTGTCGACTGGCGACTACCCGGAGGAGGGCCTTCTCTGTGGCTGCTCCGACCCTCTGGAACGAACTCCCTGTGGAGATTCGAACCCTCACCACCCTCCAGGCCTTCCGCAAAGCCCTTAAAACCTGGCTGTTCCGACAGGCCTGGGGCTAAAGAGCCGTTGCCCCCGTCTCGAATGGTATGACGTGTGTTTTAAACCATGCATTGTTTTGTGTCGTTTTTAATTTTGTCTGTATCCCCCCTTCCCTGGTTGAGTTGTGAGCCGCCCTGAGTCCCCTTCGGGGGAAAAGGGCAACATATAAATAAAATCAACATTCAACATTCAACATTCAAGAAATGCCTGGCTAGGTGGGCAGAAGGCCTGCACCCCCAGGGGGCTCCGTCTCAGCTTATACTACCTGCGTCTGGGACATGGACGATTTGTGAATGGCCAGAGAAAGGGGGACAGTGGCCAACACGTCCATCGGTCACAAATCCCTACCTAGATTGAGGAACAAATCCAATAAGACTTTGCAAATTAGTTCACAATCATTACCTATCGATCATAATTTCTTTTAGTTTCCACGATTTGGGAAAAGGATAAGAATTATGCATAGATCCTGTGCTAGGAACCTTTAGCCATATGTGGTGGGAGTGCTCGAAAGCCTTTTGGCACCAGGCAAGAAAGTGGTTAGAAGAGATGCTAAATCAAAAAGGATAGAGTTGATAGGCCGGAACTATTTCTGTTAGGGATTACAAAAGAAAAACATAGCAAAGGTGGATTATATTTAATGTTGCATATTTTAACAGCAGCCAAATTGGTCTTTGTACAGAACTGGAAAAAATGAAGAGATCTCCCCAGAACAAGAAATAATAAAGAAGATACTGACGTGCACAGAAATGGACAGACTCTAGAGCTCAAAGACGAGGGCAAGGCGGAATACCACGAAATCTGGGAGAAATGGTTAGAAACGAGGGGAAAAGGTTGGGACAGAATAACACGGATAAGTTAAGAATTGGAAAATATGGTATTAATATTGTACGAAAGGTAGGCATTGGATATGTATATGCAGTGATAGTAACTATATCATGTAAGGGTTTAATGTGTAGGTAATTCGACTGGTAATGATACAAACTGTTATTGTTGTAAGAGCAAAAAAACTCCAAGGAAATGATTATGCCAGAAACGTCGCACCATCTCCAACATTGTTGGACAATGTTTATTTTAAAACTTTAAAAAAAAAAGAATTATGCATGGATCAGGCAAGTTTTTTACAAATCTGACATTCACGAACCTCTTCTCCCCATGGATGGTCTCCACCCAATATGCAGAGACCCTGGCCTGCTTCCCTCTTGGGAGAAATGAAATTATGCAAACTCGACTCATGAGTTCATTCAGCATTTGGAGTTTTCATCTTTTTAGTTGTCTGTCTCTGTGTCCGTCCGTCCATCCATCCATCCATCCATCCATCCATCCATCCATCCATCCATCCATCCATCCCACTCCCAAACTCCTATATACTGTACCTGCCTACCTAACTACCTGTTTTACAGCAGGGAACTCAAGCAAGTTTTCACCACACAACCTCCTTGAACGATAACAATAGTAGCGAAGATTGTGACTTTGAATGTATGGAGTTCTATCACAGGCAACAATCAAAGGAACTTATTAACTAAATATCCCCCCCCCTCCCTTCTCTCTAATGAAACCTGATTATTATACTAGTTAGGGAGCAAATTAGAACAGAATAATATAAAATGAAATAGTAGGTAAATTAAAGAGAGACGGAAAATAAGGAATGCAAGCATATTCATAGGGTAGATGTGTAATTTCACCATCTGCAATTGAGAAGAGATGCTTTCTCTAATAGGCTTCCCACATATCCAAAGGAAACCAGAGATTATTTTCAAAATGTAAAATTAAAAAAATAAACATAATAATAGCCGCTGGTGGAAAAACCTCTGCACTTAACTCCAAAAGAGTCAGGACTTTCTTTTCACAGCTCCCAAAACCTGAACTTCCAAATATTCTGAGAATTATCTTTCTGGGGTGGGTGTGCAGGAGCCATTCTTGGTCTCCACGGTTTGGGACAATCCAGGACAGTTATGGGGTCTTCTTGAGCAACAAGGGCAGCTTCAGAAGATGCTCTTCTCTTTGAAGAAGGAAATTAATGCCAGCTCAGTTGGGAACATTTTCACAGCTGGGAAAGACACGGTGCCGCCTGCTCGATTGTGCCCCTTCGGACCTGTCTTCACAAGCGTGTGTCTCACTTGAGATACCTGCTTGTGGAGACAGGTCAGAAGGAAGCCTACTTCTTCACTCTCCCTGCCAGCTCAGCACAACCTCCAACAGCTTCCACACCAATTGTGCAAGGGTGCCGGGACGTGTTCACCCACCAAAGGGACGAAGGTCAGTGGTGGGATTCAAATGATTGAACAACCCGGTTGTCTGCCCTGATGATTTCTTCCAACAACCAGTTCACCCAACTGCTCAGAAGGTTAACAACTGGTTCTCCCGAAGGGGTGCGAACTGGCTGAACCCCACCATTGTATCTATCTTTCTTCTGCCTGTCTCTCCCTCTCCCTCCCTCTCTCTCTCCCTAGATTCTGTCTCTCTCTCACATCATCTGCCTGTCTGTCTGTATCTACCTACCTACCTAGCCACCTACCCACCCACCCATCCAGTGGTGGGATTCAAATAATTTAACAACTGGTTCTCTGCCGTAAGATTTCTTCTAACAATCAGTTCACCAAACTGCTCAGAAAGTTAACAGTTGGTTCTCCTGAAAGGATGCGATCCGGCTGAATCCCACCACTGGAGGGTCAAGATTTTGAGTTCAGTCTCCAGCTTATGGACCCTTGGAGAATCCCCAGGGAACTGTCTACAGACCTTTGACCCAAGGGTCTTCTCCGGCCTGGGTCTGCAGAGGTGACCAAGCTCTCCCACCCTCATTTCAATTTTTACGGGTAGCCAAGACGAAACACCCGCTGACCTTTTGTACCGTAAGGCCAATTTCTTTCACTTGATGCACCGTTCATTATCTTGAAACATCAAACAGTCAAAATCAGATCAGCCTGGCAAGAATAAAGGAAGCGAATGGCGGATTTCTTAAAGGCCCTTTTGGAGAAAGATGGAAAATTAAATGATCTAGGAAATTATACGAGCAATTCATTAGCAGCCGCACAACATTGCAAGGAATGTGGTGCGCTGCCTTGAAAGAATGAAAGGGGTGGGGGGGGGGAGAGGAAAGGGAAGAGAAAATGAGAGGCAATTGTGACTTCATTTGCATGCCAGAAATGAACTGTCCATGATGATGTTTGTAAGGAAACTGGGTGGTGGTGGGGGAGTGGTGCCAATTGCCTTCATCACAAAGGCTAAATTCGGTTCCATGCCGAACGCAGGTCACTCCAGGAAGGTGCTCAGAGGGAGAGATGCTCCTGAGTAATGTCCTGTCTGTGCAGAAAAGATCTCTCCCCCCGTAAAATATTGGCAACACATTTTGAAATCAATTCCTGTGGCATCTAGTCAAAGAAAACCATGTGGGGTGGGGAGGGGAGCCATCCAAGTGGTGAAATTCAATTTCTTTTACTACTGGTTCTGTGGGCTGGCTTGGTGGGCATGGTGTGGCTTGGTGGGCGTGGCAGGGGAAGGATACTGCAAAATCTCCCTTTCCCTCCCGGACTCGGGAGGCAGAGAATAGATGGGGGTGGGGCCAGCCAGAGGTGGCATTTGCCGGTTCTCCAAACTACTCAAAATTTCTGCTACCGGTTCTCCAGAAACTGTCAGAACCTGCTGAATTTCACCCGTGAAAGTGGCCGCTTCCCCTTCCTTCCTTCTCCATTTTCCTTCCTTCCTTCCCCTCCCTCCCTTTTTCTCTTTCTTTCCTTCCTTCATTTCTTCCTTCCTCCCCTCTCCTTCCCCTACCTTCCTTCCTTCTCCATTTCCACTGGTTAATTGTCCTCACTGTTAGGAAGTTTCTCCTTAATTCCAAGTTGCTTCTCTCCTAGATTAGTTTCCATCTGTTGCTTCTTGTCCTGCCTCCAGCCCCCTAATCATCTCTGGTGTGCTTCTCCGCACTCTTTATTTATTTAATATCCTGCCTTTATTATTTTTAGAAACAACACAGGCAGCGAACCCTGCTGGTACACCTTCCTCCTCCTCCTCACCTGTGAGGTCAGTTGGATCGAGAGAGAGATTGGCTGGCCCAAAGTCACCTAGCTGGCTTTCAGGGCTAGAACTCACAGTCTCCTGGTTTCTAGTCCAGGGCCTTAAAAATGTACAAAGGACTTTTACCAAGGTGCGCCTGGTGCACCAAAGGCCCCAACTGGGCTTCTAAGACAGACCACCTTGAGACCCCTGGGAACACCCCTTCCCCAAAAGCCACAGGTGTTCAGAAATCCGGGATCCGGGGGTGGGGGAGGGCTGTTCCTTCTCTTCCGGGTCTTTGCACGGAGCTGCTTATGAAGCCACACACGCCGGAGGCTGCCGGCTGAGCTTTTGGCAGGAACGGCTCGGGAATAAACGCTTCCTGACGCCGATAAAAGCCCGAATCCTTCCTCTCGCTCTGACACGGCCACGTGCCTTGGGAGACAATCCAGCCCCAGTGCCAGCCAAGCAGCCTCTTCTGTTCACAACCTGCACTGTCTTCCCCCCCAATTATACCCCGGAGGGAGGGGCCCTGCTGGAGCCAGGCCCAGGTGCGCACACCTTCCCGGCACAAAGCTCTCATTATCTTGCGTGGCAAACGCCAGCTTCATCACAGAGAGGGCCTCGAAATAGACACGGGCTTTCTGAGGGTGGCAATTTGCAAAGCGGCATGCCAGTGCCAGGGACTTTGGGGTGGGGGTAGAGGACAAACGTGAGGTCACCCAAATGAAGACAGCGGCCTCTGCGTTTCCCAGCTTCCCCAAGGCCGAGGAGACGGACAAGCAGAGACACCAAGAATTCGGGCCGGATGGATAAACTTTACACCTGGAAACCACAGTTGCTGTCTTCACGGGAAAGATGGTGGCCCTCGGAATCAGAACAGAGCTGGAAGGGACCCTGGAGGTCTTCTAGCCCAACCCTTGCTGAAGCAGGAAACCCTCGACCAGTGATGATGGCGAGCCTGTTTGTCCTCACGTGCCGAAATTGTGCACATGCGTACGTGCCTACACCCACAATGCAATGCGCCCTGCTCCCCTGTGCATGTGCACACAATCCCCCCTTGCACATGTGCATGACCTCCCCACAACCTCCCTGTGCATGCGTGCAAACCCCCCCCCCATGCCCCATTTTGGGCCTAGGCCTCCCTGAAGCCTCCTGGGACCAAAAAGAGAGAGCATGGAGGCTTCCACAGATCCCAGATTGGGACAGCCAAAGCAGCAGGGACCCTCTAACAACTGGGCTCTTCCCTTCCTTCCCTAATGGAGTCTGTGAGAAGTGCAGCTCCTGAATGCACCTGTTGGATGGCAGATGCTCCCATTGCCAAGCCAAGGGGGGGGGGAGCAGGAATTATCCCATCCCTCCCAGTGACAGGCAAAGGACCTGCCTGGCGATGAATTAATGAGGCAAAGAATGAAGAGACGCATTTTAAGAGGAGCCTCCGCTCTTGGGCCAGAATCCCTCTTATCTACCCCCGCTCCCCAGTCCCACACGCAGCCTGGCCAAGCCTCGCTGGTGCTCCCAACCCCACCACTTCTGGCAACAAAAGCAGGAGGGTGGGGGGGGGGAGAGGCACCCCTCAAAGACTAAATCCCCCAAAGTATGCAGGCCTCGGGGCTGTCACTTTCAAAATGTCAGCAGGGCTGGGGGCAAAGGTCAGGGGTCCGAGGGCCTGAGCACCTCGGCCAGCTGTGGCAAAGCGGCCCCCAGCCGGCAGGATGCCTGGCCAGAGCGCTCTCCCGTACGTTGCACCCGCTGAGGCCAAGACAAAAGTTGCCAGCAGGAGATGAAGGCCGGACAATGACGCTGGGCCGGTGCGCAGGGCTGGAACAAATCTACAGAGGCACCCCCGGACCCTCATTTGTGGAACTAATTGGGCCCCGATAATGGGGGGCGGGGGCGGAAGGGGGCAGGAGGAAGCATCGTGCGCGCTGAACCTTCTTCTCCAGCCGTTGCCAAACACAAAATAATAGCAATCGCAGTTAGACTTATATACCGCTTCATAGGGCTTTCAGCCCTCTCTAAGCGGTTTACAGAGTCAGCATATTGGCCCCAACAACAATCCGGGTCCTCATTTCACCCACCTCGGAAGGATGGAAGGCTGAGTCAACCCTGAGCCGGTCAGATTTGAACAGCTGAACTGCAGAACTAGCAGTCAGCTGAAGTAGCCTGCAGTGCTGCATTTAACCATTGCGCCACCTCTGTGCCCAAAGTCTGTGCCCAAAAGAGGATTTGGTTTCCAACCCAATTGGATAGAAGCTGATGGCTCCACCCGATACCATCAGCAGATTCTCAAGATCTACACCCAAGGGGCAGGGATCCTGTCTTGGCAGGGCTGGATCACTCCCCCTTTTTGTCCGGGGGGGCTGAGAGAGCAGGGTGTCCAGTTGCAGGCCTTCAGAGGGCCCTCCAGATGTGGTGGGTGTGCCACTGGGTACGCCGGGAAAGCAACCCCCTCTAGCTGCCCCTTGTAGAGTAACCCCTTCCCCAGGAAGGCATCCCAGATCCAGGTGAGTTGCAGATTCCCAGCCAGAAGTCAAGCTAGGCTATTCTACCCCCCTGTGTGGCAAAGGCCGGCCATCATGAGATGCTAAGTTGTTGCATCAGACCAGTGTTTCTCAACCTTGGCAACTGTCAGTCCTTTGGACTTCAACTCCCAGAATCCCCCAGCCAGCTATGCTTCAATTCTGGGAGTTGAAGTCCACAGGACTGAAAGTCGCCAAGGTTGAGAAACACTGCATCAGACAATGCGTGAGCTGCTTCTATAAAGTTTGCACAATGCAAAAATGCAAAAATGTTTGCCAAAAATGCAACACCCCCCCTCCCTCCCTGGACCTCTAATTTTGGTGCCCGCTACTCCAGAGGATGGTGTGGAGAGCAAAGTTGGGGGTGGGGTGGGGTTTAAACAAATCTGGCCATGTGCTCTGCATGCTTCACCTAAAGAAGCATCTCAGGTTTGGCTGCAGAGCAGATGTGGGCTAGTCGGCGTTAGGGATTCACACCGCAGAACGGCCGACCTCTGATCGACAAGCTCAGCGTCTAAGCCCCTGAGCCACCGTGTCCCTATTTGTCTACTGCAATTGTGAAATACAGCGTAAGCGTGGAAATCTGGCAAAATTGTGTAGGCTTCCCTGGAGGAGTGGGAAGCTGGGCGGTTTGGCGGCTGGTTTTTCCAGCAGGCTGAGTGTTCAGAAAGGGACAAAGGGCACCGTCCTTTCTCCACCATTTCCCTTTCGGCCAACTTTGGCAGATGCTCAGCCGGGGAGGGAGC
The DNA here is from genome assembly GCF_051295495.1 of Thamnophis sirtalis. Classification (NCBI taxonomy): domain Eukaryota; kingdom Metazoa; phylum Chordata; class Lepidosauria; order Squamata; family Natricidae; genus Thamnophis; species Thamnophis sirtalis. Next base: position 98,729,271 of record NW_028261382.1, on the reverse strand, counting down.
CTGGAGGGGCTGCCTGGCCCAGGGCCAGGAATTAAAGAGCTTTTTCGGGAGCCAAATCCGTGTGTGGAGGTGAGGCGGGGGCTTAACCCTGTTCATGGCAACTGCCAAGGCTGTTTGTCTAGTCTTTGGCAGCCTTGCCAATTGCTGGCACAACACCCCTCACAGCATTGTGTCCCCCACCCCCCCAGGCAGACGCTCAATCTGCCACGTGGCCGGAGGGGTGGGGGTGGGGGTTGCTATTTCCCATAGCCAGGGGAAAAAATGCCCTGCTCATTTCTGTATTTCCACCTTGGCTTCATCATGGCATTCTCAAGTCCTTTCTTCCCGTCTATTTCTTCTGCTCCTCGGATTCACGTAAGTTTGTGCTGCCAAGATTGTTTCATTTCATCTTCTTCTTTTGATTGGACTCGTTTTCCGACTGCAGCCCCTTTAGTTTATCCTCCGGGAGTCCACTGAGGAGACGATGGCCAGCGAGTCAGGATGGGACGCCCCGTCACCACACCTGGAACATCCGGTCCTGCGTTTGCAGTCACCATTTCGACTTTGGGGGACTCAAATGGTTTCGTGTTTTCGGCTTTCGCGCTTCCTGATCAGCCCAAACCTGGGGCCCTTCCCAGGGACGTGATTAAACCTAGAGAGAGACGGCACTCCGCTATGTCCTCCTACCTCTGCCCAATTTCAGCAAATTCCCCTGTTTTAACCGAACAACAGACTCAGAAGGGGCCATGAAGGTCTTCTAGTCCAGCCCCCTGCTCAGGCAGGAAACCCTACACCAATTCAGAACAAATGGCTGTTTAAACCTCCAAAGTCAGAGTACCCACAATCTCTGGAGGCGAGTTGTTCCACGAATTAATTCTTCTGACTGTCAGGATGCTCCTGATGATGGTGGAGGTATACTTTTTTAGTTTTTGCGGTCTCCCACAAAATGTTTGCACGTTTGCCTTTAAAAAATAAAATAAAATAAAAATCCAGTGTGTCCCATTTCATTGGCTTGAAGCTACTGGCGATTCTTTTCATCAACTTGATAGAGGCCCACAAATGGAGGTGTGTGTCTGTGTGTGTGTTTGTGTGTGTGTGTGTGTGTGTGTGCGTGTGTGTGTTTGTGTGTGTGCAACCATTTGCTTTTTTGGGGAATCTTAAGAACAACCCTTTTTCCTGTCCGGAAGTGGACAAAAAGGGAACATTTGTGAAAAGGGCAAATTCTCCTTGTTTTGAAGACAGATTTTGATATTGGAACATCCAGGCAAATCCAGGCAAGGCAATTGGGGAGAAGTCACCCCCAAAATAACAACCAGCCCCCCACCCTCACCCCGAGGCATTTTTGTGGGGGTGGCTGGGAGAGCGTTTGAAGAAGGGGAGATGCAATCCCAGAAATGGGGACGGGGCAGACTTATTCACGGGCTTGACATTTTAATGTTTTTCCCCCTCCCTTTTTTCCTTCTCCAGAAGATGATTACAAATTTAGAGCATTTAAATGCTTTTTACTGTCAACAATTAAAACGGGAGAATATGGATGGGGAAAAGCATTGCGGCCATTCATTTCCACGGTAACGGCGCTATCAGAAAGCACCGTGGGGCCTCGGCAGGACTGTACGGCGCACAATCGCCCAAAGAGAGAGAAAAGTGTACCATTAATTTTGTAGGACATTCAAAAGCAAATTAAAATATAAAAAGCTCCCAGCACAAAAGACAGATATGGAAAGAAGGGGCAAGAGAGGTCAACCCTGTGGAATTAAAGTCCCCCCCCCTGCAGCAGCCGAGGAGGCTTAAGGGGGGGCCCCCGTGACGTGGCAGTGCAGGCCCACCCCTCCCCGGCCTTTCTGGCTTTGGGGGGGGAGGGGAGGGGGGAGGGGGGGAGAAGTGGGGTCAGGCATGTGGGGGCTTTGTCAGGACAACAACTGGACGCGGGTCTCTTTCCTTCAGACGCCAGCAGGAGCCAACCAATAAATGCGACATACATCAAAGGTGAAAAGAGGCTGGCACCCAGTTGGGGGGACGCAACGGAGGGGCTGCAGGAGAGGAAGAGAGGGAGGGAGGGTGAAAGGAAAAGAGCTGCCCGGAGTCTTAGCTCTTTGCAAAGCAGCATTTGTGGAAGGGAGGCTGGACCAGGAGCTGCTCCTACAGGCCCAAAGTTCAGCTTCCTCACTGCTGGATTTTATAAATGCTACGATTGAATGAATCTGTCCTGATTCATCTTTCAAGCCCTTCCCTTCCCCAGAATCTTCCTTCCCTTCCCCTCCTTTTCCCTTTCCTTTCCTTTCCCCTCCCTTCCTTTCTCTTCTCTTTCTTTTCCTTTCCTTTCCTTTCCTTTCTTTTCCTTTCCTTCCTTTCCTTTCCTTTCCCTTCTTTCTTTCCCTTCCCTTCTCTTTCTTTCCCTTCTCTTTCTTTTCTTTCCTTTCCTTTCCCCTCCCCTTCTCTTTCTTTTCCTTTCCTTTCCTTTCTTTTCCTTTCCTTTCTTTTCTTTTCCTTTCCTTTCTTTTCCTTTCCTTTCCTTTCTTTTCCTTTCCTTTCCCTTCTTTCTTTCCCTTCCCTTCCCTTTCTTTCCCTTCCCTTTCTTTTCCTTTCCTTTCCTTCCCTTCCTTTCCCTTCTCTTTCTTTCCCTTCTCTTTCTTTTCTTTCCCTTCCCTTCCTTCCTTTCCCTTCTTTCTTTCCCTTCTCTTTCTTTTCCTTTCCTTCCTTTCCCTTCCCTTCATTTCCCTTATCCTTCCCTTCCCTTGCTTTCCCTTCTTCTATATTCCTTTCCTTTTTTACCTTCTCCCCCCCTCTCATTCTTTTTCCTCTCTCCTTCCTTCCTTCCCTCCCATCTTCCTTCCTCTTTCCTTCCTCTCCCCCTCCCTCTCCTCTTCCTCTCCCCCTCCCTCTCCTCTTCCTCCTTCCCATCCCTCCCCCTCTCTCCAATGCCCACTTCCTCCCCCTTTCCCCCAAACCAGGGGGGGGGGGGCACAGCCGCTCATCCTCCCTGCAGCCGGACCGGGTGGCAGCTCGGCCTCCGGTGAGCTTGGGGGGAAATAAATACGGCTGGAGACACACATCCCATTAAAAGTTAAAGCCGGCTGCCTCCCTTCTCCCATCCCGCCATGTTTAATATGCAGCAGGCAGGCCGAAGGCATAAAAGAGACACGTCCCCTTTAAAAGGAAATATAATTTACAGTGTGCAGCCAGGCGCTCCATAGCTCCAATCTCGTTTACTATAGAGAAAACTCAGCTAGCTGCTCTGTATCCCACAAATCCGATTTAATCAGACAAGCCAGCCAGCGTGGCTTGAAGTAAAAACGGATAATTAGTAAACAGAGAGCTACTTCAGTGCTTCATTGGCATTCGAGCCAGGCTACTGTGTCGCATTTAAAATGCAGTCTGATGAAGTTTACAAAATCAAACCATTTGTTACTCCTATTGAAGAGGCTTCGGGCCACTTGCAATTAAATTGGAATTAGTGCTCGGAATGAGATACAGCAAATTCATACTAAAAAGGGATCTGACTTTCAGACATTTGACTTCAAGTCTCCTTACCCTCCACCCTGGAAAAAATAAAAATACAGAAACACACACCGCCCGCCTGGCTGAGTCCACAGGACACACGTTGGGGAAGGAAGCTCGGTGGGCTTTTGGGGGAGGGGGAGTTTGCAAGGCAGCGTCTTGCGGGACCTCAGCTCTGGGGTGGGGGGCAAATATTTCAGGCACCACGGGGTTTCTTTTGGGGGTGCAACCTGTTCTGTGCAGGTGGCCACGATGCTTGCTAAGCTAGGTTTAGAGTTTAGTGGGTTGGGTGACCATAATTCCTGGTGCTTGGGGATTGTGGGGGTTGAAGTCTTCCCAAGGGTGGCTTCCCAGGAAATGAATGTCTCAGGGTACAAAAGAGTCCATACAACCTCTCCAAAGAAGCAGAGACTCCACCATTCTCCACCCTTGAGTCCCTCAAAGAACAGGGATGCAAGGCCATCGTATTGTTTTGTTTAGAATGTCACCTTTTCCATGGAATATTTTGACTCAACCCTCCTGATGTCAGGCCTGCCGCCATCTTTTCTTTTGGGTCTGCCACACTTTCTATTATTCTACTATGCTGTTTCTATGGTGGGAAAACGGGAGGGAGGATTGTACAGAGTTAGATGCTATGTAGCCATAACAACGTTCTTTCTAGAAAACCAAGGTCATCCTTTGTCTCTGCACCTCTGCACCCGACCGGAACTGGATGGGTGGAAGCTGCCAGCGTGTCAGTGGGAGATTGGACCGTGGAATGGACTTATGGGTGTGGAGGCAAGATCTTGAACTTTCAACTGGGTGGGGAAAACCGGGAAGCTTTCAGATTCGGGTTTCCCCAGATGTGCCAACATGTCTCTCTTCATCAATTGGAACTTTGAGGAATCCTTTGCCTCGGATTCTGATTTAATTTTGGATGCTTCTTTGAAACCCAAAGTGAAATGACTGTGAGTATTAGCCCTGTGGTTTCCTGCACTCACCCTCCGTGACTTCGTAGGGAGTTTCTGCTTCAACTGACTAGGTCCTTGGTCCACCTAGCTCAATAGCATCCCACCCAATGGGGAGAAGTTCTCCAGAGGTTCTCTAGCAGTTGTTCCTTCGAATCTGGAAATAAAACTGAACCTCAGAGAGTTTGCTTGCTTCAAAGTAAAACCGTTCGCCTTCCTCGTTGCTCTCTTCTTCCTGCAGAGATGGCTTGGTCATCTTGCCAAGTTCTGAAGTCGACCGTGATGTGGTACCATCCACAAGGACAAGCAGGTCGAAAGAAAGCCTGCAAAGCAAGGTCCACCATCCTGCCTCCTTTTCTCTCCTGACTCCTTATTTCAATGAGAACAGCCTCGCCGGTGTTAACTCAACCTTAGCAACTTTAAGACAAGTGGACTTCAACTCCCAGAATTCTTTGCTGGCTGGGGTCAGGGATTTGGCTATCCATTGTGGCTGTACACTTTAGGAATATCAACAATGTATCTTTGAGGAGTGGCTCACACATTTCTGGAATAAATGGCCAGAATAAATATTGTTATTGGGAAAGCAAAATCTGTTCTTGAACCACTAGCTCTGTGGATTAAAAAAGAAAGCATGCCTGATACCATGGAAATCCAATATTACAATACTCAAAGATCATTGATCCCTTTCAGAGCCTGGGATCAGCCTTCCTCAGTCAAACGCCCGCCATGATCAACAGATTGGGAATGATGGGATTTATAGTCCAAGGCATCAATAAATCGGCAGCTTGTGGAAAATTGAGGCACACCGTTTGTTTTTCTGGAGGTGCGTTGGTTGAAGTGAACAGTATCAAAACTCCGACTGGATCAAGAGGGACGGCTGGGTTGCTGAGATTCTGGAATCCTTTTCTGCTGAGCCTTGAACAGACCAGCTGGAGTTCCATCAGTGAGAGTTCAGTAGATTTCTTGGCCTTCACTTGGGATGGAATGGGACAACTCCCTGCACACCATGGACACCTTGCCACGAACAACTCACCAAGGGAGAATTCAACAATTCAATTTAATTATTTAAAAGAGTTAAAACAATGTTTTCATTTTTGCCCTTCAGATTTCATTCTGTCCCTTCCTTTTTCATCCTTTCTTTAATGATTCTATTCCACCATTTCTTCGATATTAGTGTAACGCTTGCCTTGCAGCCAATTGGCCATGTTGAGTTGGCCAAGTTGAGTTGGCCAATGTGAGTTGTCATATCTGGGATGTATTTCCAGCAAAGCCACAGAACAGAGTCCTTTATATATTTTTGGTATTTCCGTGGCCTTTGATGGAGATGGTTTTATCTCAGCATTAAAAGTATGTTGTAAGCCACCCAGAATCGATAGATACAGAATGGACAGCAAATAAATTTCGTAAGTAAATAAAATTAAAATCACATTTTTATTGTCATTACAGAGAATATTAATATATATCTACCAGAAAAGTTCTGTAATGAGGACTCAAATGACCAGGAATCAAATGTAAACAACAAGGGGCCAAAGTCACAGATCTGCAGACAATATCCACAGGTTCTCCCAATGCTTTTTGGGGGTGTCTTTGGTTCCTTCTCCAGCCTTCCCTTACTTCCTATTCCTTTCAGCTGCCTTCAGATCAATCCCACCTGCCTGAAAACAAGCAAGCTTTCTCTCTGCTGGAGCAACCCCCAACAGATCAAGGGCTGAGGAGTGAAACCTGTCAGAGCAAGGTCCAAAATGAAGACAGCCTCCTTACAACAGGGACACATTGCTGGGGGACAGGGGAGGAGGCTTGTTTTCATCACTGACCATCAGTGAGACTTTGATGTTCTGTCTCAAACGTTTGGGGAACATCACTCAACCAGCAGGCACCCGGAGTAAAGAAACCTATGAGAAATTTTCTAGCGGGGGATTCGGGAAAGAAAGGCTGCCTCCAACTGGCAGAAACACTGAAGTTCTAGAGGTGCTGACCAAGTCCTCCTGCCCTTCCTAACCTGGAGAGTGAAGTATCTCAGATACTTGCCACCTGAGAATCTTTTAACTGACGATGCCCCCTAGACCAACGTTAATTGGGGTGGACCTCAACCCTTGCAATCCCCCATCCAGTTGATGAGAAGCCCTGCCCCAGACTGAGGTGGGGCATCCATGGGTAAAACATGAGCTCCGTTCCACTTAAGGACAGACTTTTCTACGTGTTGTGGAAAAATCACAAGGCAAGAGGGGAAATAAGATCTTAGAAGACACGCGTGAGTCTAAAAAAAGAATCTGGCATTTGTCTTAGAATGGATTTGGCCGTTTCTCTAGGTCAACTTCAAAGGCTGTTTTCTAAAATTGAAGACTAACATGGGCAAGGATCAAGCAAATTCCGTTTCTCGCACAGGTGAGATGCTGGCTCTGCTTTTAGCAAAAGGGACAGTTTCTCTTCCTAAGCATTTCCACGGAAGAACTAGGTTTTCCCTCCTCCCCAAGCTGTGTGGACACAAAACCGCGGTAGACTAAAGCGCGCTCGACGAAAGCGCATACGTGACGTCATCACAGCGCGACGAAAACAGCACGCTGTGAGCGGTAAACTTAAAATTAACGCGTAAATCTAAACCTAACCCCCCCAAACCTAACCCTAAACCTAACCCTAAGCCTAACCCTTAACCTAACGCTAAACCTAACGCTAACCCTTAACCTAACCCTAACCCTAACCCTTACCTTTATGTGAATCGGCTTGCTTTAATTTTATTTTAATTTTAATTCATTTTTAATTTTATTTGTCGCGCTGCTGATGACGTCACGTACGCGCTTTAATTGGGCGCGCTTTAGTGGACTGCGGTTTTGTCGTGCCACGATGTGGAAGTAATCTGACTACCAGCATAGCTTGAGAAATGGAGGAAGCAATCTGTTCAACCAGGTAAATGTCTAAAATCTTTAGAGGTACTGAAAGAGGAGAAGGTAGTTCAAACATGGTTCCAGTATGGCCAATTACAGGCCAGGTGGAAAATAGACCAAAAAACTGATTTTATCCAAGTTGAGGATAATCTGTTTAAACAAATAAGAGATCAAAGCTTAATGCATATAAAGAGGTATATAATGCACTAATACAGATGGATTCGGAAACGGAATTGGTTAAAGATTGTATGATAAAGAGGGCTCAGAATATTGAAGAACCAATAATGCTGGACACGTGGGAAAGAGTATGGGTAAGAAATGTGAAATTTACACAAGCACAAAACCTGAGAGAAAATTTTTATAAGATGTTTTATAGATGGCATTTAGATCCCAACCAGGTAAATGTGTATTTCCTCCCTTTTAAGTGTGCTTCTCCCGCATGAGAAGAGCCTCCATCTCACAAAGCAACAGCAGAGGGGTGTGAAGAGTGTAACCTGGCCAAGCCCCAATCAACATTCCTGCCTCTTGCAAACTCCCTTGACCACTAACAACCCTGTCGATGGCTCTCAGCTGCTTCCAACAACAGCAACAACAACAGACTTTCTCACATATACAGTCTCCGTTGCCAATTCAGGGATGACAGGACAAAACGTCCTATGATAAGATACATAACAGAAGTCGAGAATGTAACAACAGCCTTAAAAGTTGGAGTGTAATACGTCTTTTTTTTTTTTAAAGAAAAGCAGAGGTCTTCAAAATGAAGGGAAGCGAATTGGCTGCAGCCTGAAAAGTATTTCCTGGTGTCCAAATGTCCATTTCTCAGGAGCGGCTCCTGGCTCTGCCTCCCCATTACACCGCTGAGTTGTGAAGAAACTTTCTGCTCCAGCCTCCGCTGATTTATTCCAGGGGCCATCTGGACTTTGGGAACAATGTGGTCCCATCTTTGAATGGCTGGCCATGTTAGTCACACCCTCCTCCCTCGACCTCTGCGTCCCTCCTCTTCACATGGCCCCTCTGAGTGCCGGCAAACGATGGGGCTTTCTCTTTCTCCCCTCTTTGTCGGGGGCTGGAGTTCAGAGGAGACAAAGGGGCTTGCCCACCCATCGGTGCAACGGGCAACCTAAAAACAAGACATGGGTTGGAGTAGAAGACCTCCAAGGTCCCTTCCAGCCCTATTCTGACGGATTGACCTTCCTTTGGATTGAGACCTTCTAAGGTTCCCCAAATCTCTTAAGAGTCTATTATGGGGGACGTTATGAGTCCAACAGGTTTTCTAGCACATCAAGCGTTGTGTTGTGGCCCACCAGCGGCCAGCAGAGTAGACTCGGACAGTGGGGAGGTTGGGGAGGAAGATGGGCCACTTCTGGAGTCTGGGGAAGGCTCTGACGAGGGCTCTGTGTCGGAGGCAGAGAGGGGGCCAGGGCCATCTTGAGAGCCGAGGTGGCGCAGTGGTTAGAGTGCAGCACTACAGGCTACTTCAGCTGACTGCAGTTCTGCAGTTCGGCTGTTCAAATCCCACCGGCTCAGGGTTGACTCAGCCTTCCATCCTTCCGAGGTGGGTGAAATGAGGACCCAGACTGTGGGGGCGATATGCTGACTCTGTAAACCGCTTAGAGAGGGCTGAAAGCCCTATGAAGCGGTATATAAGTCTAACTGCTATTGCTGTCTGACAGTTATCAGCTGCCTTCGGAGTCAGACATCAGTGAGGCAGAAGAACAGCTGGAGCCTGTTCCCAGTGTGCGCATGTGCAGAGTTGCCAGACGAAGGGAACAGCTAAAGAACAGGGGTCGACTTGGGAGTAAGGCCACAGGTGGACGGTGAATGGCCCCTCCCAGAAGAAATAAAAGAGGAGCGAAAGGGGAGTGGAGTTTGCAGGAGACCATTAGTTCGCTTAATTGGTTCATGTCACTCTGAGACTCCTTGCCAAGTTCTGCAGAGATCGCCCTGGCAGCTCTCCAAGCCAGATGAGGTCTGTGACTGTAAATCCTCCCTCGAAAGACTTTGCTGGATGTGAAGGAGCAGAATTCACATAAAAGGGGTTTTTGTGGGGACCAGGAGTTGGCTTCATCACATGCCACAAAGAATAAAATAGACTTCTTTATCGGCCATGTGTGATTAGACACACAAAGAATTTGTTTCCGGTGCGTGAACCCCCAATGTACACACAACGAGAGTGATAAGGAACAAAGTTATAGTCATAAGAAAACAAGGCGATAGGTAACATGGAAGCTGAGAATAATGATTGTAATACTGCCTTTCTAGATAGTGTGACAGTGTTGTGGGAATTAGTTGCGTAGCAGAGTGATGGTATGGGGGGGGGAAACTATCCTTGGGTCCAATTGTCCTCGCATGCAGTGCCGTATAGTGTCGAAGGAAGCTGTAGGAAGGTAGAAGTTGGAACTGTTGATATCACAAAGAGGGATGACATCGAGGCATAAACATTTATTAGGCCAGTGGTTCCCAAAGTTGGCAACTTTAAGACTTGTGGACTTCAACTCCCAGAATTCTCCAGCCAGCAGAGCTGGCTGGAGAATTCTGGGAGTTGAAGTCCACAAGTCTTAAAGTTGCCAACTTTGGGAACCACTGTATTAGGCCAAAGGCGATGCCAACACATTGAGGACCAAGGTGGGAAGTTGGGCTGAGCCCCCTCAAAAACCCATCCTCCTTTTGGGGTTGTGGAAAAAAATGCTTTTTCCCTAGGAAGAGCCGAGGTGGCGCAAGTGGTTAAATGCAGCACTGCAGTTCAGCAGTTTGGCTGTTCAAATCCCACCAGGCTCAAGGTTGACTCAGCCTTCCATCCTTCCGAAGTGAGTAAAATGAGGACCCGGATTGTTGTTGGGGGCGATATGCTGACTCTGTAAACCGCTTAGAGAGGGCTGAAAGCCCTATGAAGCGGTATATAAGCCTAACTATTGCTATTGCTATTGCTAGGAGGCTGGACCAGCGCCAAGTCCCACGTGAAGGACCCTCCTCCTTCTCTGCCTCCTCCTGTCAACCCATCTCTCCTGGCCATCCTGGCCAGCCGCTACTCTCAGTTTACTTCAACTTTATTGCCCTTTTTCCGGCAATGGCCCAAGGAACTCTGATTATGCCAAGAGTGGAGGCAGAAAGGAAGGAAATCAAGCAGCTATTAGTAGCGGCCGCCGTTTTATGGCAACAGGGACGAGAAAGAAAGAAAGAAAGAAAGAAAAAAAAAACCTCCGTTCCTTTCATGTTCGGTGGGATATAAAAGCCCCGGAACATTTTAATTTTAAATTCTTATCACTGAATTTACTGCTTTTTCTCTCCCTGTGATTTGTGTGGCTTTTTAATTTTTACAGTCTCTCCATCAGCCAGATGCTGGTGCCTTGGGCCAAAATAATAATAAAAAAAAGAAAGGCTACCGCAGTCAGGAATTACAAAACTGCCCCCCCCTCTTCCAAAAATGCATGCTTGAAAGAAGTTAATATCTCAATTTAACAGTGCTGCATTGCTAATGATGCTTTGATATGTGGTTGTTTTAAAAGGTTTGATCTCGATCTGGATAGGAAAAGCGAAGCTGCAAAGTATTCCTGGGAGGGGGGAAGGGAAGGGAAGGGGGAGGTTGCAGGATTTTATTTC